>NC_057387.1:70319277-70579059 GCF_019320065.1 Cervus canadensis
TGCAGCCCAGTATTCTTGCTTGGGAAATCCCATGGACAGAGGAGCTTGGCAGGCTATAGTCCATAGGGTCCCAAAAGAGTCAGACATAACTTAGTGACTAAAACAACACAACAACAACAACAAAAAAAAACACAACAACAACCCTTTGGTCACCCTCCCAGTTCTGGGGGTTGATGCTGAGGCAGTTGCAGTAGAAAAGTAAAGATATCTCTCTTCCTTCTTTTCTGTATCATCCCCTCCTCCTAGCACTAGAAAGACTTTTGTCTGCCTCCTTTTCTCCTTCTTAAATTGGTCCCATTTGCCCGGAGCTATGATGATGGCTTCCCCTGTGACATTATAGGTAAAGAATCCACCTGCCAATACAGGAGACATAAGAGACATAGGTTCAATCCCTTGGTTGGGAAGATCCCCTAGAGAAGAAAATGGCAACCCACTCCAGTATTCTTGACCAGAGAATTCCAAGTACAGGGAAGCCTGGTGGCCTCAGTCCATGGGGTCACAAGGAGTGGGACACCACTGAGCGTGCACACACACATGAATGATGGAAGGTTTTCCATGGCTGTGGGGAGGAGATGGGAAGCAGTACTTTTACTGAGCAAAAAAGAAAAAAAAAAGAAATTAAGAGGTATTTGACACTTCAAAGAACATTGTTGTTTCATCAAAATACCTTCCCTATTTTTCTGAACTTCACAGCTTCATTTTTTCCCATCCTTGAAATAATAAGTTTTAAAAATAATTTCCCTTTAAACTGATGAGTAGGTTGTGAGTTTCTAGGCTACGTTTATTTTTTCTTAGTAATTTTGAATAGTTAAAATAATTTTGTTATTTTGATCAATCTAAATAGTGTTATTATTTAAATGAATTAGCAACATAACAGATAGCTACAATAGCTAAGCCATACAGTAGTGTATATCCAACAACAACAAGTTTTCATTATTCAACACAGCAATTATGTGCATTAATAGGCCTCTGGCCAGTTCATAGTCTCCATGACAATAAAACCCAGTAGCCCAGCAGAAATTTTTAGGAACCAGACTCAGATTAAAGTCTATGTCTATCCAGACTTTATGTCTATGTCTACATCCTCCCAGTTCTGAGACCCAGGAAACTCCAGATGTGGAATGAACCAAACAAATTCAGTAAATTAGAGAGTGGCAAGGAAGGTAGAGAGAAGGGTTAGTCTCTAGTGTACTGTCTTGCTGATGCCCGTCAGTTGTTCTTCCTTTTTCACAGTTTACCTTTACAGACCTGGGGAGTATATACAAGATAAGGCAGGATGTGAATTTGACCAGGTGTGCATGGTTATCACGAAGCTTAAAGAAACAAATCTCCCTTATACATACATAGTGCATCATAAATCAGCCAGCGAATGCTAACCAGTGTCACTCTGTGCCATACATCATTATGGGCTCTTTGGCATTAGAGAGTATTTAGAGCATAGTCCCTGTTTCAAAGAGCCAGAATCTTTTTGAAAAGATTTTGCATTCATTCATTCATTCAGCAAATATTTATTGAGTTCATCCTTTGTGCCAAGCACTGTGATATGTAGGCCTTAGGCAGAAACAAAATAGATATGAACCATGCTTCCACAGAGCTTATAACCAGGTGATATTGACACTTCTAAGTGAATTTGACTATGTTCAAATTATCCCTGTGTATGTGTGTATGAGTTAGTCACTCAGTCATGTCTGACTCTTTGCGAACCCATGGACTGTAGCCTGCCAGGCTCCTCTGTTCATAGGGTTCTCTAAGCAAGAATACTGGAGTGGGCTGTCATGCCCTCCTCCAGGGGATCTTCCTGATTCAAGGATGGAACTTATGTCTCCTGCATTGCAGGCAGATTCTTTACCCTTTGTGCTATTGCAGAAGCCCCCAAATATCCCTAATTCTAGCCAAAAGGAAGGAAGACTATTGCAGCCCAGTCACAAATAATGTTCTCAAAGTGGGAGGCAAGGGGTAAGGCTGTAATAATTTTTCTAGCAAGTCTGTATGATTATACACATTGCTGTAAATGTACCTGGTAGAATAATTTGATGGCGGGAACGTTTCTCCTAAGTTTGCACCAGAGACAGATGTATGGTTAAGCTAGTGAAGCTCAGGCCTCAAAACCTTCCAATTCACAGGTCTTTTCCTAGGTCCTGGGCCTAGTTTTACATGTATTTAATTAAAGAAAGCTGTATATTCTTCAGGTTCTGCAATCCTGGATCTGGTTCTATCTGGTGTAGGTCCCAGGTATTCATGAAGAAAGTGGGGTTTGACATAGCTCTTGAAAGAAAATTAAGCTATGCATATGCCCTAAAAGAATGGGAGTCCATTCAGGATGAGGAGAACTGTAGGGAAAGTATATAGGGTGAGCTGGAGGGCAGTGAGTTGATTAATTAATAGGCAGTATAATTGCTAAATATAGGGATCCAATTACCAACTCAACTAAGGTGTCTTCAGGGACCAATGTTGTCACTTAGTTTCTTTGGGATGTAAAAAATGGAGTGCCACTCAGGTTAATTCAAGCAAAGGGAGGTTTATTATAATGGAATATCATGGCCTGGAGTAGGTAGGCTGAAGTTGGAGGGTGGATCACTATCCAGAGACTCAACTGTTGAAATAAATGAAAGCCTTGCTAGTCTTCCACCATCTCTGGACCTAGCTATTTTCTACCTGTTTGATTGTGTTTCCATTTCCAACTGCCAAGTCTTTCTCTCTCCTGTCAATATAATTTCTTAACTTTATAATTTTTGCTTACTTACCATATCTGCTTCCTCCTGGTGCTGGTCTTGCTGCTAACTTCCTTATTTTTTTCAACATTTCCAAATTCAGATTCTCAAGAGAGCAAATATCTGCTTTGTCAATTCATTGTTCCTTGACTGGCAAGGCAATGTCTTAGGCTTTTACACCTTGTCCAATTGAGTATGCCTGGGATATATATAATCCTTTTACAAAATATGGTGGCCTGTGGATGCCCCTTCAGTGGTATTGTGTTCTGAAGAACTTCCCTTACAAGGGTCTGTAGGTGCAGCTGGCATAATGAAGGACATGTCTAGTGTAGCTGAAACATTGGGTTGGCCAAAAAGTTTGTTCAGGCCTTTCCATAACATCTTATGGAAGAAGCCAATAGACTTTTTGGTTGATCCAACAGTAATAGCTAACACTACCTGAGAGCTTATTTTGTGTCATTGTGTTAGGCTCTGTTCTAAGGACTTCCTATACATTCTCCCTTTTAATCCTACTGATAATATTATGGGCTAGAACTACTACTGTTCCCATTTAACTGAGGAAACTAATGCCCTGCAAATTCGAGTAACTTGCTTAAGGTCACAAAGCTAATAACTAGTGGAACCAGGATTCTAACCAGGTATTTTTTTCCCCTGATAATGAATTTTTATTTTATTGAGGTGTAATTGATTTACAATGTTGTGCCAATCTCTGCGGTACAGCAAAGTGACTCAGTTATATACCAATATACATTCCTTTTTAAAGCTATTTTTTCCATTATGGTTTATTACAGGATATTGGATATAGTCCCCTGTGCTATATATATATTAGGACCTTTTTTAACCATTCTAAATGTAGTAGCTTGCATCTACCAACCCCAAACTCCCTGTCTGCCGATCTCCTTCTCTCTCTCTAGTTTGGCAAACACAATTCTGTTTTCTATGTCTATGAGTCTGTTTCTGTTTTAGAATTCACTTTTTTTCTATACCATAGGCTGAATGTGGGATTTTATGAGGGTCGAGTTATAGCAGAGACTAGAGACACAGAAATCAGTTAGGAGACCAAAGGAGGTTGCAGTGACCCTGTGGGTAGGTAATTGAAGAGGAACTAAGATTCAATATGGTTAGGGAAGAAAGGATTTCTCAAATACATTAAAAATAAAAAAAAACAAAAATCACTTAAATTTGGTGATAACAAGAATCACCTAAATTTGAATTGGAATTTTGAAATAAGTATTTGAGTAAAATGTCCTCCTAGTGAAAAGCAACTATTTATTTTTGTTTGTTTTGTTTGGAAAAGAGATTTAAATTTTCTTAGCAGTGGAAAACTGACTAATTGGCCATTTGGAAGTATAGTATCCAAAGATTTTATCAACTGCTATGGGAGAAACTATTACATTCTTCTCACAAAGAAGTAGTATGCAGTCAAAATTTCTCTGCCCTGAAATTTTCCCCATAAAAGGCTGGCCAGGCGTTCAGGGTATTGAGAAACTCCTGTACTTCATTTATATAGTGTAGGCCAGATTTTGGAAGGGACAACTTTCCCCCTCACTTTTTCCCTTTATTGGTAGCATGAAGTAAAATTTCTGGGCTGAGGTACAACTTCAGTGTATTTCAACTTCTCAGAGTCTCCTGAGGAGCCAGCTGTGAAAGCAGATGAGCCGGGCACTGTCACAGGAGTGGGCGGGAGTAGATAGACTGGAGCAACTCGCTAGGTGTAGTCTGGAATGCTCCTCTCAGAAGGGGTTTTTAACATTTAGTCTTCCTTCCTGTATGAGGTTTTTGGCTACCAATTATCAGTTTGTAAGCCCCCAAATTGTGGCAAGGTCTTAGACTTCTTTGAGGTGGGTAGCCGTTCTGTCTCTCCCACTGCTGCCCAGCTCTAACTCAATCTTAGCCCCAAAATACCCATAATTGCAAACTGTACTTGTGCTTTTCTGACTCTTGTACAGAAAACCTCTGTCTTTGTTCAAGCTTTTCTCTTCCTCCTCTACCAGTTCTTCTTTTCACACCCTATACTTCTTAATGAAACCTCAGTCTCTCTTCCCAAAAAATCACTTTTAATTCCCCCCTCTCTGAATTCTTCCATGGTGACTCAGCTGGTAAAGAATCTGCCTGCAATGTGGGAGACCTGGGTTCAATCTCTGGGTTGGGAAGATTATCTGGAGAAGGGAATGGCTACCTACTCCAGTATTCTGGCCTGGAGAATTCCGTGAACTTTTGGACATGGACATGATTGAGTGACTTTCACTTTCACTTCTGAATTTTTGGGGTTTCTACAATCTGTACTATTGTAAGGAAAAGTGTGAACTATAAGGTCTATTTTTTAAAAATATTTTGTTTTAGAAGGAGAAATAGGCAGAAAGTGTTTAAAAGATTAGGTTAAAACAGAAGCATTGAAGAGTCACGTGGCCAAGTTTCAGTGTCATAGTTTTGGACTGAAAAGCTGTGAAAACCCGAAAGATGAAGTTCTCCTGAGTAGAAGATGGTCAAACAGTAGAGTCTCAGTGTATTCCCAGCTGCACAAAGGCTCATGGAGAACATGAGGACCTTTATTAGAAAGAGAGGCACTGGGATACCTCTTTCATTTCTTTGAGAAGAAGGCAATGAAGAGAAAGAAAGCTTTGAAAAGTAAGAAGCAAAACTGTTTCTTCTTCTTGATAGCATGGAATACAGGACCTGTAATAGAAATGATGCCTCTCATGGGAACCATAAATTACGTAATGACAGTAGATAATGCTGCAGTGGTGTGCATTTTCTCAGAATGTTGCTGAAGTTTCCATGTCTTTATCTCTTATACAGAATAATTAACTGATTTCTCGTCCTGGATGTAGCTAGCTCTAGACTTGAGCAAGTTACTTAACTTGTTGAGCTTCCGTTTTTTTGTCTATAAAATGGAAATAATATCCACCCATTTTCAGGCAGTCTGTGTAAAAACACATAGAAGTCATCTTTTTAAACATTCAGTAGTAGTTAAGCTGCATTGTGGCAGGCTCTGATCTAGTCACTGGGAGTGCATCAGTGAACAAAAACAGAGAAAAATCTCTGTCCTTGTGGAACCACTGACTAGTATAACCAGCAAGGTCATATTTTAGTTTTTCACTCCGCTCAGTTATCCACAAGGCAGGGCTTCCCTGGTGGCTCAGTGGTAAAGAATCTGCCTGGAATATGGGAGAACGGGGTTCAATCCTTGGGTCAGGACGATTCCCTAGAGAAGGAAATGGCAAGCTGCTCCAGTGTTCTCACCTTGGAAATCCCATGGACAGAGGAGCCTGGCGAGATACAGTCCATGGGGCTGCAAAGAGTCAGACACAACTGAGCACCTGAGCAATCTCAGTTATCTGCATCTTTCTTTTTTGATAAAACAAGTGTTTGCTGAATAACTGTTATACTCTAGGAGTGTTTACAAGTGAATCAAATATTTAGATTGATTATTGAGGCTTATGGTGGAACAGAAATAAGGAAGCTGAATTCCGGATAGGACTTTGCTGCAAACTAGCTCTGTGTTCTTGCCTGGAGAATCCCCATGGACAGAAGAGCCTGGTGACTACAGTCCATGGGGTTGCAAAGAGTCATACACAACTGAGCAACCAAGCACAGCAGAGTTCTGTGGCTATGAAAAATAACTCTGTCATGTGTTTCCTTTGCAACATTCTAAAACTATACATATATTTCCTCCTAGAGTAGGTCAAATTCTGTCCCTACTGACATATGTTTTACTTATTTTTTTGACCAGTTAACCCCTTTTAATTTTTTTATTTTATTTTTTTTTCAGTTAACCCCTTTTTAAACATCATGAAATTACACGCTTTAGCGCAGCCCTCATCAGAATGATTTGTTCATTCCAAATTAGTGAAGTTTCATTATACTTGTATAAAAAGAGAGGGACAATCCTGTAATTATTATATCTTAGTATGTAGCACAGGTGTATCTAGCTCAAGTATTACAATAGCTGAGATGATGTGTGTGTGTGTGTAAGTTGCTAAGTGTCTCTTTGAGACCTCATGTACTATAGCCCACAAGGCTCCTCTGTCCATCGTATTCAGGCAAGAATACTGGAGTGGGTTGCCATTCTCTTCTCCACGGGTTCATTCCAACCCAGAGATCAAACCCAGATCTCCTGGTTGCAGGCAGATTCTTTACTGTCTGAGCCACCAGAAGTCCAGCAGAGATGGTAGTCAGAACAAAAGTTTCCAAGAGACTGCTAGTTTTACTGTCATATGGTTGAAATCCAATGGATTGGAAACAGTGTGGGAGTGGAGAGTGTAGCTACCATATATTCTGGAACCAGACTGTCTGCATTGGAATCTAAGCTTTGCCTCTTAATTATGAGTGATCCTGGATAAGTTATGTAATCTCTCTGTGGCTCAGTTTCCTCATCTGTCAAGTGGAGATGATAGTAGTGCCAACTTCAAAGAATAAAATGAATGAGCACTTGTCACATGTTTGGAATAGTATATGACAAAGCAAGATAACTTAATGATTTGGGGTTGTCATTGAGGAGGGAGTTGAAAGGAGAGGAAGTAAGTAGCAGATATATCATGTAGAGAAGCTGGTCATAAAGGGAGTGAGAAATTGGGCCACACTTAGAGAAAGAGGAAGGGGCAAGCAATCAAGAACAGGTGTTTGTGTGTATTTTATTTCCCAAGATAAGGGGAGCCTATGCATATTTGAAGCAGTGGGTTAGAGTCACTGAACAGAAAGATGGAAGAGGAGGGTTAGACATAGGGACAGTGTGATCTATAATAAGATCACAGTTAGAGGTGTGTCCTTGCTAAGTTGCTTCAGTCGCGTCCAACTCTTTGCAGCCCTGTGGACTGTAGCCTGCCAGGCTCCTCTGCGTATGGGATTCTCCCGACAAGCATACTGGAGTGGGTTGCCATGTTCTCCTCCAGGGGATCTTCCCAATCCAGAAATCAAACCCTCATTTCTTACGTCTACCTGCACTGGCTGGCCAGGTTCTTTACCATTAGTGCCCCCTGGGAAACTCAGTTAGAGGTGATGGAAGGTAAATAATTATCAAATAGATTTCTCTGTGTTCCTCTGGAATTCAGTTAGCCTTTATAATATGCTACATATCTCACATTGAAATTCTAAAGACAGCTGATCAGACTATCTACCTCAGTTGTTTAGGAGCAAGCAGTGGATGAGGAGGAATTACTGAGTTGATGTGAATTAAGCAGAGGAAACTCTAGCAATGTGCTAGAGTAGTCTTGCCCTGTGGTGTGGCTGGGTCATTCTGGAAGACTAACACAGACTAACACAATTTTCACTAGACAGAGGCAGTGTAGCTCCAGGAACACAGGCATCACGCATTCTCGGGCAAACCATAAACAGCCAGAGGTCACCAACAAGCCATGGCAGCAGACCTAACAACTGGACTGTGTTCATGTGTCTAGAGTGACCATTTATAAATCAATCTCTTTACCACAATTGCCACAAGAAATTAATTTGGTCCAAGAGTCAAATTCAAAATGAAGGTCAAGCTTACACACACACACACACACACACACACACACACACAGTCTTTTCTACCTTAACTGGAATCTTTGAAAAAATCTTGTAATAAGGCTGAGTAAATAAAACTGTTTTAACTAAAATCTTGGGTATTATATTCAGAGAGAGCACCAGCTTTGCTAGCAGCTTCATATTGTACATATTTTTCAATTAGGGAAGAACACACAGAGTTATAAGCTTAGCTGAAACAAGCAGTAAAGGACTTATTTTGAGCTGGGAGGTCTTTGGCAGCATTAAGGACAGCACCTTCGTGGCAGTAAGAGCTAAGATGTCTTAAAGAGGCCCACTAGCACTTATACATTCTACACTCTCCGGAAAGCCTCCTGCATTGATGTGAATGAAAGTCAGTGTGTTAAAGAAGTAAAGCATTAAGTGGAATTAAACATAAAAGAGTTTGGCATTGCCTGACATTGGCATTAAATAGAATTAAAAGTAAAAGTTAGTTAGGCATTTCCTGACATTAAGTGTTTCTATGTTTTCTCTCTTCCAGCCAAGGTAATTTCCTTTTAAGTATTGCTTCTCAACATAGATTAAGAAGTTTTATCCCTAGCTAAGGGGATTCCAGTAGCTCAGTCATTAAAGTATCTGCCTGCAGTGCAGGAGACCTGGGTTCAATCCCTGGGTTGGGAAGATCCCCTGGAGGAGGGAATGGCAACCCATTCTAGTATTCTTGCCTAGAAATCCTATGGAGAGAGGAGCCTGGTGGGCTACAGTCCATGGCGTTGCAAGAGTCGGACACAACTTAGCGACTAAACCATCAAGGGGATTCCAGACATCTGTAGCAGGAGTGAAGAAGATTATTTTCAACAGGACACTCTGCTGAACAGAGCTCCCCAATCTATGCAAACGGGCAGCCTCCTTCACTACCAGCTAAACTTAAAGAAGTGAAAGTGAAAGTCACTCAGTCATGTTTGACTCTTTGTGACCCAGGCCAGAATACTGGAGCCTTTCCCTTCTCCAGGGGATCTTCCCAACCCAGGGATCGAACCCAGGTCTCCCACATTGCAGGCAGATTCTTTACCAGCTGAGCCACAGAGAAGCCCAAGAATACTAGAGTGGGTAGCCTGTCCCTTCTCCAGCAGATCTTCCCAACACAGGAGTTGAACTGGGGTCTCCTGCATCGCAGGTGCATTCTTTACCAACTGAGCTGTCAAACTTAACTTGCCTAATATTTGCTTGGTAGAGTATCCCACATGACTATAGCCCTGCCCAGAAACTGTCAGATCCCATACACCAGTTCTATACCCGTTCACAGCTTCTGCTTGTTTAGCTGCTAATTGTTCACACCTCTACCTTCAGAGGCTCACCCACAGGCAGAGCCAAAGCAGCGATGACTTATGGTTATGGGGTAGGAAAGCCCAAACCCCTTCTCGAGAGATGGGATAAGCTCTGAAGTGTAATTTAACTCCAGAGTTTCCCAAAGGTTCATATGGAGACTGGAATTACTTAAAATCTCATCACATCATGGCTTCTTCTTCTCTGCCCTACCTCTCCACTCTTTTTTTTTTTTTTTTTGTCATACATTGATATGAATCAGCCATAGATTTACACGTATTCCCCATCCCGATCCCCCCTCCCACCTCCCTCTCCACCCGATTCCTCTGGGTCTTCCCAGTGCACCAGGCCCGAGCACTTGTCTCATGCATCCCACCTGGGCTGGTGATCTGTTTCACCATAGATAGTATACATGCTGTTCTTTTTGAAACATCCCACCCTCACCTTCTCCCACAGAGTTCAAAAGTCTGTTCTGTATTTCTGTGTCTCTTTTTCTGTTTTGCATATAGGGTTATCGTTACCATCTTTCTAAATTCCATATATATGTGTTAGTATGCTGTAATGTTCTTTATCTTTCTGGCTTACTTCACTCTGTATAATGGGCTCCAGTTTCATCCATCTCATTAGGACTGATTCAAATGAATTCTTTTTAATGGCTGAGTAATATTCCATGGTGTATATGTACCACAGCTTCCTTATCCATTCATCTGCTGATGGGCATCTAGGTTGCTTCCATGTCCTGGCTATTATAAACAGTGCTGCGATGAACATTGGGGTGCACGTGTCTCTTTCAGATCTGGTTTCCTCAGTGTGTATGCCCAGAAGTGGGATTGCTGGGTCATATGGCAGTTCTATTTCCAGTTTTTTAAGAAATCTCCACACTGTTTTCCATAGCGGCTGTACTAGTTTGCATTCCCACCAACAGTGTAAGAGGGTTCCCTTTTCTCCACACCCTCTCCAGCATTTATTGCTTGTAGACTTTTGGATAGCAGCCATCCTGACTGGCGTGTAATGGTACCTCATTGTGGTTTTGATTTGCATTTCTCTGATAATGAGTGATGTTGAGCATCTTTTCATGTGTTTGTTAGCCATCTGTATGTCTTCTTTGGAGAAATGTCTGTTTAGTTCTTTGGCCCATTTTTTGATTGGGTCATTTATTTTTCTGGAATTGAGCTGCAGGAGTTGCTTGTATATTTTTGAGATTAATCCTTTGTCTGTTTCTTCATTTGCTATTATTTTCTCCCAATCTGAGGGCTGTCTTTTCACCTTGCTTATAGTTTCCTTTGTTGTGCAAAAGCTTTTAAGTTTAATTAGGTCCCATTTGTTTATTTTTGCTTTTATTTCCAATATTCTGGGAGGTGGGTCATAGAGGATCTTGCTGTGATTTATGTCGGAGAGTGTTTTGCCTATGTTCTCCTCTAGGAGTTTTATAGTTTCTGGTCTTACATTTAGATCTTTAATCCATTTTGAGTTTAGTTTTGTGTATGGTGTTAGCAAGTGTTCTAGTTTCATTCTTTTACAAGTGGCTGACCAGTTATCCCAGCACCACTTGTTAAAGAGGTTGTCTTTTTTCCATTGTATATCCTTACCTCCTTTGTCAAAGATAAGGTGTCCATAGGTCTGTGGATTTATCTCTGGGCTTTCTATTCTGTTCCATTGATCTATATTTCTGTCTTTGTGCCAGTACCATACTGTCTTGATGACTGTGGCTTTGTAGTAGAGTCTGAAGTCAGGCCGGTTGATTCCTCCAGTTCCATTCTTCTTTCTCAAGATTACTTTGGCTATTTGAGGTTTTTTTGTATTTCCATACAAATTGTGAAATTCTTTGGTCTAGTTCTGTGAAAAATACCGTTGGTAGCTTGATAGGGATTGCATTGAATCTATAGATTGCTTTGGGTAGAATAGCCATTTTGACAATATTGATTCTTCCAATCCATGAACACGGTATGTTTCTCCATCTGTTTGTGTCCTCTTTGATTTCTTTCATCAGTGTTTTATAGTTTTCTATGTATAGGTCTTTTGTTTCTTTAGGTAGATATACTCCTAAGTATTTTATTCTTTTTGTTGCAATGGTGAATGGTATTGTTTCCTTAATTTCTCTTTCTGTTTTTTCATTGTTAGTATATAGGAATGCAAGGGATTTCTGTGTGTTAATTTTATATCCTGCAACTTTACTATATTCATTGATTAGCTCTAGTAATTTTCTGGTAGAGTCTTTAGGGTTTTCTATGTAGAGGATCATGTCATCTGCAAACAGTGAGAGTTTCACTTCTTCTTTTCCTATCTGGATTCCTTTTACTTCTTTTTCTGCTCTGATTGCTGTGGCCAAAACTTCCAACACTATGTTGAATAGTAGTGGTGAGAGTGGGCACCCTTGTCTTTTTCCTGATTTCAGGGGAAATGCTTTCAATTTTTCACCATTGAGGGTGATGCTTGCTGTGGGTTGTCATATATAGCTTTTATTATGTTGAGGTATGTTCCTTCTATTCCTGCTTTTTGGAGAGTTTTAATCATAAATGAGTGTTGAATTTTGTCAAAGGCTTTCTCTGCATCTATTGAGATAATCATATGGTTTTTATCTTTCAATTTGTTAATGTGGTGTATTACATTGATTGATTTGCGGATATTAAAAAATCCTTGCATTCCTGGAATAAAGCCCACTTGGTCATGGTGGATGATTTTTTTAATATGTTGTTGGATTCTGTTTGCTAGAATTTTGTTAAGGATTTTTGCATCTATGTTCATCAGTGATATTGGCCTGTAGTTTCCTTTTTTTGTGGCATCTTTGTCTGGTTTTGGAATTAGGGTGATGGTGGCCTCATAGAATGAGTTTGGAAGTTTACCTTCTTCTGCAATTTTCTGGAAGAGTTTGAGTAAGATAGGTGTTAGCTCTTCTCTAAATTTTTGGTAGAATTCAGCTGTGAAGCCATCTGGTCCTGGGCTTTTGTTTGCTGGAAGATTTTGATTACAGTTTCGATTTCTTTGCTTGTGATGGGTCTGTTAAGATCTTCTATTTCTTCCTGGTTCAGTTTTGAAAGTTAACTTTCCAAGAATTTGTCCATTTCATCCAAGTGTCCATTTTATTGGCATAGAGCGGTGGGTAGTAGTTCTCTGTTGATCCTTTGTATTTCAGTGTTGTCTGTTGTGATCTCTCCATTTTCATTTCTAATTTTGTTAATTTGGTTCTTCTCTCTTTGTTTCTTAATGAGTCTTGCTAATGGCTTGTCAATTTTGTTTATTTTTTCAAAAAACCAGCTTTTAGCTTTGTTGATTTTTGCTATGGTCTCTTTAGTTTCTTTTGCATTTATTTCTGCCCTAATTTTTAAGATTTCTTTCCTTCTACTAACCCTGGGGTTCTTCATTTCTTCCTTCTCTAAATGCTTTAGGTGTAGAGTTAGGTTATTTATTTGGCTTTTTTCTTGTTTCTTGATGTAAGCCTGTAATGCTATGAACCTTCCCCTTAGCACTGCTTTTACAGTGTCCCATAGATTTTGGGTTGTTGTGTTTTCATTTTCATTCATTTCTATACATATTTTGATTTCTTTTTTGATTTCTTCTATGATTTGTTGGTTATTCAGAAGCGTGTTATTTAGCCTCCATATGTTTGAAGTTTTAACAATTTTTTTCCTGTTATTGAGATCTAATCTTACTGCACTGTGGTCAAAAAGATTTACTGGAATGCATCTCAATTTTTTTGAATTTTTCCAATACCAGATTTACTGGCCCAGGATGTGATCTATCGGAGAACGGTTCCGTGTGCACTTGAGAAAAAAGGTGGAGTTGACGTTTGGGGTGGAAATTTCCTATAGATATCAATTAGGTCTAGCTGGTCCATTGTGTCATTTAAGGTTTGTGTTTCCTTGTTAATTTTCTGTTTAGTTGATCTATCCATAGTTGTGAGTGGGGTATTAAAGTCTCCCACTATTATTGTGTTACTATTAATTTCCTCTTTCATACTCGTTAGTGTTTGCCGTACATATTGCGGTGCTCCTATGTTGGGTGCATATATATTTATAATTGTTATATCTTCTTCTTGGATTGATCCTTTGATCATTATATAGTGGCCTTCTTTGTCTCTTTTCACATCCTTTATTTGAAAGTCTATTTTATCTGATATGAGTATTGCGACTCCTGCTTTCTTTTGGTCCCCGTTTGCATGAAATATTTTTTTCCAGCCCTTCACTTTTAGTCTGTATGTGTCTCTTGCTTTGAGGTGGGTCTCTTGTAGACAGCATATATAGGGGTCTTGTTTTTGTATCCATTCAGCCAGTCTTTGTCTTTTGGTTGGGGCATTCAACCCATTTACATTTAAGGTAATTATTGATAGGTATGGTCCCGTTGCCATTTACTTTGTTGTTTTGGGTTCACGTTTATACAACCTTTCTGCATTTCCTGTCTAGAGAAGATCCTTTAGCATTTGTTGAAGAGCTGGTTTGGTGGTGCTGAATTCTCTCAGCCTTTGCTTGTCTGTAAAGCTTTTGAATTCTCCTTCATATCTGAATGAGATCCTTGCTGGGTACAGTAATCTAGGTTGTAGGTTATTCTCTTTCATTACTTTCAGTACGTCTTGCCATTCCCTTCTGGCCTGGAGGGTTTCTATTGATAGATCAGCTGTTATCCTTATGGGAATCCCTTTGTGTGTTATTTGTTGTTTCTCCCTTGCTGCTTTTAATATTTGTTCTTTGTGTTTGATCTTTGTTAATTTGATTAATATGTGTCTTGGGGTGTTTCGCCTTGGGTTTATCCTGTTTGGGACTCTCTGGGTTTCTTGGACTTGGGTGGCTATTTCCTTCCCCATTTTAGGGAAGTTTTCAGCTATTATCTCCTCAAGTATTTTCTCATGGCCTTTCTTTTTGTCTTCTTCTTCTGGAATTCCTATGATTTGAATGTTGGGGCGTTTCACATTGTCCCAGACGTCCCTGAGGTTGTCCTCATTTCTTTTGATCCTTTTTTCTTTTTTCCTCTCTGCTGCATTTATTTCCACCATTTTATCTTCTACCTCACTTATCCTGTCTTCTGTCTCCGTTATTCTACTCTTGGTTCCCTCCAGAGTGTTTTTGATCTCATTCATTGCATTATTCATTTTTAATTGACTCTTTTTTATTTCTTCTAGGTCTTTATTAAACATTTCTTGTATCTTTTCAATCTTTGTCTCCAGGCTATTTATCTGTAACTCCATTTTGTTTTCAAGATTTTGGATCATTTTTATTATCATTATTCTAAATTCTTTTTCAGGTAGATTCCCTATCTCCTCCTCTTTTGTTTGACTTGGTGGGCATTTTTCATGTTCCTTTACCTGTTGGGTATTTCTTTGCCTCTTCATCTTGTTTAGATTGCTGTGTCTGGAGTGGGCTTTCTGTATTCTGGAGGTCTGTGGTTCCGTTTTATTGTGGAGGATTTACCCCATGGGTGGGGTTAGACGATTGGCTTGTCAAGGTTTCCTGGTTAGGGAAGCTTGCGTCAGTGTTCTGGTGTGTGGAATTTGATTTCTTCTCTTTGGAGAGCAATGGAGTGCCCAGTAATGAGTTTTGAGATGGGTCTATGTGTTAGGTGTGTCCTTGGGCAGCCTGTATGTTGACGTTCATGGCTATGTTCCTGCGTTGCTGGAGAATTTGCGTGGTATGTTTTGCTCTAAAACTTATTGGCTCTTGGATGGTGGTTGGTTTCAGTGTAGGTATGGAGGCTTTTGGACGGTCACTTATTACTTAAAGTTCCATGTAGTCAGGAGTTTTCTGGTGTTCTCAGGTTTTGGGCTTAAGTCTCCTGCCTCTGGATTTCAGTTTTATTCTTCCTGTAGTCTCAGGACTTCTCCAACTATACAGCACTGATAAGAAAACTTCTAGGTTAATGGCGAAAAGATTCTCCCCCGTTACGGACACCCAGAGAGGTTCACAGAGTTACATGAAGAAGAGGAGAGGGAGGAGGGAGATAGAGATGAGCAGGAGGAGAAAAAAGGGGGACTCAAGAGGAGAGAGACAGATCTACGCAGCTGTCTGTTCCCAGAGTGTTCTCCGTAGCCCAGTCACCTACAAAGATTCACAGAATTGGATTGGGAAGAGACGGGGAAAGGAGGAAATAGAGGTGTTCTGAGGTAGAAAACACAGAGTCAAGATTGGGAGAGAATAATCTTCGGTTTAAAAATAGGGCTTCTCTTTTTTTTTTTTTTGTAAGGTTATAGTGTATTGAAAATGAAAATTAAGGAGTAGTAGAGGAGTACTAGAGGACTTTAAAAGAAATAAGAGAAAAAGAAAAATAGAAAATAGAAGAGAAAAAGGAAAGAAAGAAAAAGAAGAAGAAAAAAAAGGAAAAAAAAGGAAAAAGAAAGAAAAAAGAAAAAAAGAAAGAAAAAAAAATTTTTTTTTCCTAATTAAAAAAATCGTAAAAATCTATGGAAATGAAAGTTAAGGAGTAATGGGGGAGTAATAGGGGATTTTAAAGGAAAATAAAAGAGAAAATAGAAAAAAGAAAAAAAGAAAAAATAATAAAAAAGAAAAAATAAAAAAAGAAAAAAAAAAGAGAAAAAAGTAAAATTATATCTAGGAGTTTCTCTGGAGCTGTTGCGGTCAGTGTGGGTTCGGCTCAGTTTCAGATATCTCCTCGTTCCAGCTTACACTTCTCGATATCTACAGGCCCCTTCCGGTGTAGTCGGTGTTTTCTAGAGGGATTTTAATCTGTTGCACCAGTCCCTTCTGAGGCGGTTCCCTTTGTTTATTTGGCTTCTGTTTGCCGGTCTCTTCAGAGCCTCATTTCTGCCCTGACACAGGCAGGCAGAGGTGGACTCTTATTCAGGTAGCTAGTTCCGTCGCTCTGCGGGGCCCTCTCCACTCTTTTACTGTTTCTCCTGCGGGTACATCCTTAGTACGTCACGTGCACACAAGTCCTTGGCTCAGGGTCTGCTTCTAGTACTCAGCCCAAGATAGTCCTTAATACTCATTCATTCAGTCATTCAAAGAAGTGCACTGTTTAAGTGCTTTCATCCCAGTCCAATGAGTTAGAATGATATAGATTTGGGTGAAACATAACCATGGATATTCAGAACTATTATATGGGACATATAGAGACTACACATTTCTAAGCCAAAAGAAACTTAAAATAGGAAAATAGCATCATACCTGATAAAGTGATTTATACCTAGTAGGTTCTTATGTGTGCCAAAGATTTGCTTAGTCCTTGGCCTTATAATGTTGTCCTTTGAGGAGAGCCAATTATTTGCTTATGTTTGTTCACAAACATTTTTGTAGACCCTCCTATGAATCAGAGAGTGATAAAGTGACACACTCATAAGTGTAATATAATGAGATAATTATAATCTCAAATAATGTATAATCTCAAATTATACAATGTATATAATTATATAATCTCAAATAATGTATACAAGGTTATGGAAAAGTGGTGGAAGAACTGATAGTTTTCCAAGAAAATGAAAGACTGGATCTTGGAGGGAAAATAGAATTGAATCTGGGCAGAAGTAGAAGCATTTTAGAAAGAGAATAACAAACTCCATAGTATTTAGGTGTGAAAAAGCATTGTCAGATCTCTAGAAGAGTGAGTGGTTTACAGAATTGAATCAATGGTCACATGAAGAAGAAAGGCAGGAAATAAACCCAGAGATGCAGGTTGGAACCACTCAGTGGTACACCTTAGGTACTTTAGAACTTTATCCTATAGCTATGGGGAACCTTCAAAGATATTTAGAATTTGCCAAGCTTTGCCTTAAAAACAATATGAAGAATGTGTTAGAGAAAACAAAGACTCTAGTCAGAAATACCAGTTAGTTAAAAGGCTGTTACTAGGTTAAATCAGATAAAATTTCCAACGTCCAGCTTTTTTATTTTTTAATTGGAAGATAGTTGCCTTACAATGTTGTGTTGGTTTCTTCCATACAACAATGCAAGTCAGTCATAATTGTATTTATTTCCCTCCATCTTGAGCCTCCCTCACCCCTCCCATTCCACCCCTCTAGGTCATCACAGGATACCAGGCTGGGCTCCCTGTGTTATATAGCAGCTTCCCACTATGTTACAATGGAATATTACTCAGCCATAAAAAGAAATGAATTTGAGTCAGTTGTAGTGAGGTGGATGAACCTAGAGCCTATTATAAAGAGTGAAATAAGTCAGAAAGAGAAAATCAAATATCTAACAATTTTTAACCCAAAGAAAATGTGAATTTCATATATTTCAAGTTGATACACTAACCAAGAAGAATGAGGATGAGAATTTGAACAATAACACAAAGACTGGAAAGAAAGGGTGAAATAAAAGAGATGCATAGGAGAGAAAATTGGCATAAAAGGCAAGGGCAGAGTAAGTCACAGAATTAGGCATGAGAGTGAAACAAATTTTTCTAATGCAAATGATGGAGTGAATCGTCGAAAATATCTGTAAGAGAGATAGGGTTCACCAGAGGAGTAGTTTAGAGAGTGGCACAGGGAACCATACCATGCTTCAGAATTCTTGGCTCTTCACATATTATTCACCTTGCAGTAAACAGTTTCTTCTTTTCCTGCTACTTGACATTAGACAGGCATGTGATACCCAAATTCCTAAAGTTGTTATTATTGTTCAGTCACTCAGTCACGTCTGACTCTTTGCAACCCCATGGACTACAGCACGCCGGGCCTCCCTGTCCTTCACCAACTCCTGGAGCTTGCTCAAATTCATGTCCATTGAGTTGGTGATGCCATCCAACCATCTCATCCTCTATGATCTCCTTCTCCTCCTGTCTTTAATCTTGCCCAGCATCAGGTTCTTTTCTAATGATTCGGTTCTTCACATCAGGTGGCCAGAGTACTGGAGCTTCAGCTTTAGCATCAGTCCTTCCAACCCTATTCAGGGTTGATTTCCTTTAGGATGGACTGGTTTGATCTCCTTGCAGTCCAAGGGACTCTCAAGAGTCTTCTCTAATACCACAGTTCAGAAGCATCAACTCTTAGATGCTCAGCCTTCTTTATGGTTCAACTCTTCACATCCATACATGACTACTACATAGCTTTGACTGGGCAGACCTTTGTTGGCAAAGCAATGTCTCTGCTTTTTAATAGCTGTCTATGTTGGTCATAGCTTTTCTTCCAAGGAGCAACCGTCATTTAATTTCATTACTTCAGTCACCGTCTGCAGTGATTTTGGAGCCAACCAATAATGCAACTCCAAGTGTATTTATTTAGTTAAAACAGGCCTGGAAAAGAGAACCTAAGCAACATGACAGCAGGAAAAGAAACCTAGCTGTCCTCTAGAGAAGGGACCCCATCTAACCAGATGGCTCTTTACCATATAAAGGGTCTTCTCATACAGGGGCTCACAGGGGATTCTGAAAGTCTCAGAGAATGAATAGGAAAGCCTATTTTGTTTTTCTTTTCTACTCTGACCTTAACTCTAATCACTCTTTCAGAACCACAATGTTTCTATAAAAAGTGCCAACTAAACTTTTCCTGTTTGCACTGAAATAGATATTGGCTAACCCAACATAATTTTCTGTTGCAAGGAAGACGTGACATTTTATTGTCCTTCAAATAACACTGCCTTCCTAAAACAGAAATTATCTATTTGCTAACGCAATCAAGAACTGGAGAATTACATGTCTGTCTGGACATCTTCTGTAATGTCACGCCACTTGGGATGGGCAGGCTATTTAAGATGATCTTTTGATGATACTTTTGAGAGAAAAAGAACTCTAGGAATCTGATAAAAAAAGACTAAGGATACATTGAATTAAGTTTCTTTAACAATTTCTTATAAGAATTTCATTTCATTCTCCTAGTTCTTGTAAGAGAATTGCTAAGAAATATATTAAAAGCAAATACTTTTCAAGTATATTTTTTATATTTTTCAACTTGGTTGAAATATGTATAGTTCAATATTTTATTGCATCAAATGAATTTAAGCTATTATTTGGAGATGTTGTGGAGGGATGGGCCGCAGGGCAAATTATACAGCATTGTTCTTTCAGGCCCCAAATATATTTATTGACCATCACCTATGTGACAAGCAGTGTGGTAGCTGCTGGAGATACAGTGATATGCAAAACCAGGCATGGTTCCCGGTTTCATAAAACTTGTGACCTAGAGATAACAACACATATTCAACAAATAATCATACATATTACAAACACATATATTACAATCACACATATTACATACACACTTATTACAAACTACAGTGAATTCTTGAAAAGAAAATAGTGGATATCACATAGTGGGGAACCAGTGCTAGTCAACAGTGTATATTCTCTGAGGAAGTGGTTTTCAGAGTTGAGACCTGAAGAACAAGAATTAGTCAGCGAGATGATGAAGGGTTGAAAGAGCACTCCAGGTAGGGAAAGCTTCAAGCACAAAGGCCCTGAGGGAGCAGGAGGATGACCCTGTTTGTGGTGTTTGTAGATAGCTAGTGTGACCTGAGCACACAGCAGCAAAAAAGTTCAAAAGAGAGCTAAAGTTGCAGCTAGAGGCCAAATCAGACAGACAAGGTTAAGAACTTCGGTCTTTACCCTGAGAGCAACAGGAAGTCACTGAAAGCTGGAGATGGGCAGAATTAGATTTACCTGCAAAGATCCTTTGAAGTCAACGACCTTTTATTCAGCATGTAACAAATGCTCTAATAACTGCCCTAGGGCTCCTGAAGTAATCGTAGTCCTGGTTTCTGATCTCAAGTAATGTCTGATGTGGATGTGTGGGGAGAAACAGGGTGGGTCAAAGCACAGGAGGCAGCAGTGAGACAATCTTGGGGAGATCATATCTATAACGTCTTCATTTATGGAGTCAGAGCTGACGTGAGTTGATGTATGGATTGTGGTTCTGCTCTCCTTTGAAAATGTTCAGGGAAGTGTCATCTGAAGAAAGGAGTCATAACCAATAATTCTGTCCCCTGAAACCCTCTGTCTGTTCACAGATAAGGCACCACACAAACAACTCTGCATCCAGTTCCACCTCTTTTTACCCCACCAGTGCTCCTCAGCCTTGATGTGGAGTGGCCACCTGGAAAGGTGAGATGGAGAACTGTCTGAACTGACAGCAGTAGCTCTCCCCCAACGCTCTGCTCTGACTGGAGTTCAGGTTACCAAGGCAGAAGGTCTCTAAGAATTAAAATGCAAACTAAGCACGCCGGTCTGCTGAAGGAGGACTCCATTCCCCAGAGGAGCTGTTGTTGTTTTTACAACTTCATTTACATTTCCTCTAACTGAGAACTTTCTGAGACTGGCTCCAGGCTGCTCTTGGAACTGACTAACTCTTGCGTAGTGAAGAGTCTGCATGTCTGCTCTTTTCATAGTAAGAGCAGTCTCCCAGGAGAAGTTTTAATCTTTAAAAAAAATTGAAGTATAGTTGATTTACATTGTCATATTATTTTCAGGTTACAGTGCAGTGATTCAGTTATACATATATACATGTGTGTGTGTGTGTATATATATTTATTCTTTTTCAGATTCTTTTCCCCTATAGATTATTATAAAATACTGAATATGGTTCCTCGTACTATACAATAGATCCTTGTGATTAGTTGCTCAGTATTGTCCAACTCTTTGAGGCCATTGAACCATAGCCTGCCAGGTTCCTCTGTCCATGGGATTTTTCAGGCACAAATACTGGAGTGGGTTCCCATTTCCTTCTCCAGGGAATCTTCCTGACCCAGGGAATCGAACCCATATCTCCTGTCTCCTGCCTTTGTAGGTGGATTCTTTACCCGCTGAGTCGGGTTATCTCTTTTGTATACAATAGTATGTATATGTTAATCCCATCCTTCCAGAAATATTTTAAAGCTAAGTGACCCTTGTTTTATTTAGACACCAGAACTTGGCATGTTCACCATATGATTAACACACTCTTACTTGCTCTTTCTATTAGATCTGCTTTGTATAAAACATTTATTTTTATGTTTTAGTGAATGAACATTATAGAAAGCAGAACATTATGCCAAATGTGATGCACGTTTAGTTGGATTAAATTTCAAGCATTAGTTTCCTCCCTCAAACATTTCCTTTGACTATTTCTTCTGCTAGTGACTATAGGGTTAATTGAATGGTCTTCTGTGTATTATTGCATTGTGTGATCGTTTTTGTTTTAATGAGAGAACTTAAAAAGTTTTAATTTATTTTCAAAGACTATTCAAATAAGCTGAACTCTTCATTTTTAATGGAAAGTCTGCATGTTCACCTTATTTCATTCCCTGGGTACGGCTAGGTACCATAACTCCAGTATAAGTTGTTATAACAGATGTGGACATTCAAACAGCTCAATTTCTTTAAATATTTGTTCTCCCATGGTTGAAGTAACTGAGAAATAATCACTTCTGTTCTTCAGGGCAAGATTTAAATGTGTTTTGAATAAATACTTTGCAACAATACCCAAAGGAAAAGAAAAAGCTGGCTGCTTCTGGAACACACCTCAAAAAATCACAGAGACAGTAAAGTTTTTACTTGACTCACCTTTATGGTCCTCCATCCTTGCCTTAGATATCTGCATATAATACACATATTCTGAGCAGTTTTATTATAAACACAGATCCCTTGGAAAATAAAAAAAGGGAAAAGAATCAAGATACCCAATTTCCATTTGGTAGGTTCATACTAATCCCATTTTCAATTTTTTAAAGTAAATCTTATTGTACTTACCCTCTTTAACATAAATAAGCCAAGCTGTCAATAGAAACTTTGGAAAATAGAGAACATTTAAAAAGAAAGGCAGTTTACTAAAACTTACTTTCACTACTCAAGAAAAGCCCACCATCATTTTAATGGATTTCTTTCTCATTATTTCCCCTTGCATTTTCCTTAATTTTCTTTTATATACCTATGATAATATATACTCATTATTGCATCTTGTTTATTCATTTAACATAAAATAAGCATTCCACAGATTATTTACAAATTATTTTAAAGTAATTTTAATATTTATATAATGGTCTATTAAAAGGATACACCATAGTTTATTTAATCATAATCTGTGATCAGATCTGACACCATGATAAACAGAACTGCATCATTACCCAAAGACTGAAGTTTCTCTTTTAATGTTTGTGATTGTTTTTACTAAAAGTATACTTTAAGGAATAAATAATATGTAAATTTTTAATAATCTTGAAAGATGCCTATAGTCTGACTGCTTTTCAAAAGAATTATTAGTGATTGAAAATTTCATCAGCAATGTGTGAGTTTTTACTTTGCTTTACTCTAACTAGTGCTGTATGTTATCTTAAAACACACACACAATATTTTATTGGTTTGATAGGAAAAAAAATTGTATTTCATGGCTCTTTTAATTGGTACTCTTCCTTATATGTTTTTAGGGTACAGTTATACACTGATTAGGGTTTGTTTTTAAGGCAAGATTATATGACCATTTGATGTGTGTACAATTGATATGGCTTTTCAATTTGATTATTCTTCTGGATTACAATCTTGGAAACCAGAAAAATTACTCAGAATAAAGGCATTCATTTAGTATAATTAGATAATGTGAAGGCTTTTAATGATCCAAAATCCAGAATTATTTACATTGCTTTTATTTATAAAACACAGCTGTAACTACTTCAAACAAGAATGTTTTGATGTCTAAGATATTATATTTCTTACTTACACCTTAGTTCTCACACCATACAAAGTATATCCCTATCCGTGCTTATTATATTTTTTCTTTCTATTCTAACAGATAATCAAAGAATGAATTTGGACTTTTTATTGCAATTGCTGTCCCTGAGTTTGTGTGTTTCTTCCCACCTGAGAAGGAGAATTTTATGTTTAGATTTGGATTATTTCTTCTTTTTCATCTTTTAAAAATTTTTTAATGTTTTTTTCTTGTCACTGAGACAATATTCACTGAGACCAAGTTTATTACTGTAACCTATGTCTTTAAGTATTCAGTCAGCTTCTTGGACTGGATCTTGAGTATTACATTTAAGAAGTTGGGCAAGATTGCACAGATGGTGACTGTGAAAAAATGAGAAAAAGAAAACCCCATCTCCCCGGAATTTCCCCCAACTTTAAACCTTTATGTGAATCTCAACTGATGTGGCTATCTTTACATTTTATGGTAGTTTTGATTTTACAATAAATTTGAAAAATCAGTGCAAGCTTTTGTCAGTGAAAAGTCAACTTATTGAGAGCAAGAATTCAGTTAACAAGACATAAACTCCACAAGATAGAAAAGGATGCCAAATGAAAGCAGGAAGATACCATGACCAAATATATTTATGTAAAATGTGTAATTAATGTTTTGGAGATGTATTCTTCTGTGCTAAGCTGGGAACTAAAAGTCCTAAATCTGTATTCTGGTTGTGTATCATTCAGTTACACAGTAAGCAGCTTAATTATCATTTTTCTGTCTTTGAAGAGTGAAAGCTGTGATACAGCTAAAGGTGCTCTTGAAATGTCATAGAAAATAATAATGAAGCTAAGTGATTAACTACTGAGTTGGAGCATTAAAAAAAATCCAGGTATAGCTTCTGATTCACTCCTAGCAATTCAGTATTTCTTACAATTTCTTCTTGGGTGGCTTACAAAAGGCAAAATTAATAAGTGATATAGTTATAAACTACCAAGTTTTGTTACTTTTTTATGGAATAAAAGGACCTGGTTTGTGTGAAATAAGAAATTCTGTGGACTTCAAAAAAAATGCTGAGTCATCTACTATTTCTTACCTGATGTGCCCTTGTGTGTGCATGCTCAGTTACTAAATTTTGTCTGACTCTGTGACCCCGTGGATTGTAGCCTACCAGGCTTCTCCATCCATAGGATTTCCCAAGCAATAATTGCCTTTGTGCTATGCTTAGTCACTCAGTCATGTCCAGCTGTTTGCAACCCCATGGACTGCAGCCCACCAGGCTCCTCTGTCCTTGGGGATTCTCCAGGCAAGAATACTGGAATGAGTTGCCATGCCCTCCTCCAACCCAGGGATTGATCTTCCCAACCCAGGGATCGAATCCAGGTCTCCTGCATTGCGGGCAGATTCTTTACTGACTGAGCCACCAGGGAAGCCCAAAAATACTGGAGTGGGTAGCCTATCCCTTCTCCAGGGGCTCTTCCTAACCCAGGAATTGAACCAAGGTCTTCTGCATTGCAGGCGGATTCTTTACCAGCTGAGCTACCAGGGAAGCCCTATAATTGCCTTTTTCTACCCACTAGTTCAACCAACATTTCTTTCCCTTATTTTTCTGTCCCCTTTCTTCCTCCTTCTTTTCCCTCTCCCAATTCACCTCATTCAACACCTGTTTATTGTTGTGTGCTATGCCAAGGGCCATGCTGCCATCTACAAGGATATCTTGGAAAGAGATGATACTATAGTATCAGCAGTTTAGCAATAGGATCCGACACTGTGACTAACTGTCATTTCTGTCAGTGAAATGAAACCAAAATGGTTAAATCATCCCTTTGGTATGGTTGAACCAGTTGTGAATTATCTATAAACTGTAATTATTTTCACTCAAACTTATATTGAAATGGCCTTGGGTAACTAGCACATGCTGTACACATCCCTTTATTCAGGTTTAAATTCAACATGTTTTACTGAGCAAGTAGAATTTGCAGACCATCACAGGGCTGCTTATACTCCTGTTACCTATGTCTGTCCATCATCCAGCTATGTTTGTCTATCATCTATTTACTATTTTATTTTTACAAAAGAGGGTAAGGTTTACAGAGGGCTTGCCCAATGTCACTTAGCTAATGTAAGATTTCAGATCCAAGTTTAAGCTTTTTGATTCCAGGTTTATTGTTTTCCCTACAGCACAGTGTGATATAAGAATTGTTGTACTGATATTTTATTTATAAGACAGTGTGATCTAGTAACAAAATCATGGGTTCTGGAATCAAATTTGGATTTAAATCTGGCTGTGCCATTCATTAGCTCTATGAACTTGAGAGAGTTAATTTCATTGAGTCTCAGTGAATTAATCTGAGGTTATTGTGATAAGGTATGTAAAATGAATGCAACACAATAGGTACTCAGTAAGTATTAACTGTGATTAATTCTTTATCTAGACTTGCCTCCAATTGTATAATACAGGTCCTCAATTTCAACTATAAACTGGCTCCCTGACTATGTGAGTTGAAATATCATGGACAGAACCAACTTCAAATCCCTGGATGTTATTCTTCTTTATGCTAATACCTCATGGTTATTATTTT
This sequence comes from Cervus canadensis, assembly GCF_019320065.1. Taxonomy (NCBI): domain Eukaryota; kingdom Metazoa; phylum Chordata; class Mammalia; order Artiodactyla; family Cervidae; genus Cervus; species Cervus canadensis. Next base: position 70,344,891 of record NC_057387.1, read on the forward strand.
TGCCCACACAAAACCTACTCATCTCCCACATGTTTGAATCACATCTTGTTCTTAGCCTTTGGACAATTTAAGTACAGAAGCTGCTCATTCCTCACAATTTTAGTTACCAGTGGTCAAACACAGACTGAAAATATTAAATGGAAGATTCCAGAAATAAACAATTCATAAGTGTTAAAATTGCATGCCATTCTGAGTAGCCTGATAAAATCTCCTAGGGTCCTGCTCTGTTTCACCTGGGATATGAATCATCCCTTTGTCCAGCATATCCTATTCATTAGACATGTGGTAGCCTACTTAGTTATCCAAGCTACCACTGAGGTTTTGCAGGGCTTGTTCTTCAAGCATTTAATATGCTTCACACTTAACAAAGGCTCCAAAGCCCAAGAGTACTGATGCTGGTCATTCGGATATGCCGAAGAGAAGCTGTAAAGTACTTCCTTTAAGTGAAAGTTCTCTGTTTAATAAGAAAAGGGAAAAAAAACATATGCTGAAGTTGCTAAAAATCTATGTAAAAAAAAGTCTGTCTTTGAAATTGTGGAGAAGGAAAAAGAAATTTGTACTAGTTTTGCTGACACACCCCAAACTGCATTGGTTATCATTATTAATCTCTTACTGTACCTAATTTGTATATTAAAATTTTAAGATAGGTACATTATGTACAAGCAAAAAACATAGTACGTATACATAAGTATGTGTGGGGTTCGGTACTATCTGCGGTTTCAAGCATCCACTAGGGTCTTGGACCATATTCTCTAAGAATAAGGGAGGCCTACTGTGTCCTTGTTATTTTCTTACCTCTCTCTCCACCTCTGAACATGTAGTGCTCATTTTGATAATTACTATATCATTCCTTAAAGATTTTCATTATGCATGTCTTTTTCCCTTAACAAAATTCTATTTCATGGTGAACAGGACACTTTTCTTATATTTTCTTCATGGGCCTCATACCACTAGTACAGTATTTGACACCACAAAAAAATGCTTATATGGTAAACTCTCAGCAAAGGTAACATTCATGTGTGATACTAGCTGTTGTAAATGTAAATGAATGTGATAGGAAGCCCTTTGTTTCCATGCTATTGTTCGCCTTGGGAAATTTCATATTAAACTTTCTGATTTAAAAATGCTACACCCAGGCAGAATAATCACTTGCAGTTTAATATGATAATGCTTATTAAAACTCTATATGTGAAAGTTTAAAGTAATAGGAAAAACTTGAAAACTAATGATTATTTGGTAAAGATATTGCTCATACAATTAAGAATATCTTTGTCCAGTTAGTCTGAAATCTGATGTAAAGACAATATGTATCAGTATAAAGTACTTTTGAAACCACAGAAATGTATACATTGCATGCTAAATTCACCTGAGATAATAACCTCTATAACATATGTTCTCAGATACTCTGGATCATGGTTCAGTAACACATACTGATTTTTAACAAGTGTCTTCATCTACATTTTCTTTATTATCCTCAATAAACAAGAGTTCTCATAATCATGTAATTGAAGACAGAACTAAACCTCAAAATAAAATAAATCTCTTTGGAACTCTGCCAAAAGAACGTTACATGTAGAAAATAGTGCTTGATCTACAATTTTATCACAATTATAATAACTATTGTAAAGCTCAATGAAATACATATACAAAATGTATACGATATTAATATGCTTTAAAAGTGGGCAGTATAGATCTGGTTCTTGACTGTGGATCTTCCCGACCCAAGGATCAAGCCCACGTCACTTAATGTCTCCTGCATTGGCAGGCAGGGTGTTATCACTAGCGCCACCTGGAAAGCCTGTAAATTTGTACATGTATCTTACAAGTGGACTATGGTCCACGAAATATATGAAAATTCAAACAGTGTTGAAGTGATCTACATTTTTAGTGTCTACAAGAATGACTTTCAAAAATTCAATAAATAAGGAAAACCAGGTTATAAGAAAACCATATAAGCTACTTAAGAGAACAAAAATGTTTTCAGTCTCTTCAGTACTTGGAAGCAGTTTTAAAAGTCTATTGCTACGATAATCGTAATTATTCAGGCACCTTAAGGATCTGAATAAAACATGCTTAGCTTGATATACTTTTAATTAATCACTATGAATACTTATATGTTTGTCTTAAAAATATTAGTGCTTATGTTTTTCATGAATCCAGGCTTTTACTGAATATTTTAATTCAAAATATGTCTAGGCTTATCCCATAGGTTAAAGTGTTTCTCTGTTTTATTCACGTTCTAAGATTTCATTTTATTGTCATTATATGAAGTACTTTATGTAAAAATAATTTGAACAATATGCATTTTTAAGAGTTTTTGTAGCTTTTATTTTTTTAATTCTCAACCATATTGTAAACCCCCTGTGGGAAGGACCTCTGTTTTATATATCTCTTGTACCTAGAGAGCCCAGCACTGTACTGAACACAAAGAAATTGTTCAATAAAAGCTTGATGGAGAGTCTAAGTAGCCTGACTGCAATCTCTATTAGTAATGCCTGAGACACTTGGTGTGCTTAGTATGGGGAAGGTGGCATTTAGTTGACAGTTGATTCTTTATTTACTTTTCCTCTTTGACGTTGTGTTCTTTTGGTCAGTCTTTAAATCTGAGCAGTGCAAAGAGTCTTCTTTAGACTTTTTGAAGAAAACAACCACAAATATTTGTAGAGAATGGGCAATTGCTGTTAGAAAAAAAAATGAGCTAAATAGAAATCTACATATAAAACTAACCTGTCTTTTATTAGCTAAGTTATTTCTTACCTTGGTATTGGGGCTGAATTTTACTACACTTAGAATTAAATGAAAGTGCTGCTGAAGATATATAGCTTGTGGAATAAGATGAACCTAATTTTCACATATGAGGGCAGTAGAAAATTTTCATTTTATGATTTTTTTTGAGCAAAGTATAGTGTTCTCTTTTTTGAAATAAGCATACCAGAGCTGTAGTAAATGAATAACCATCATTAGTTGATTTCTGAAAGAAAGTTAGTGGCTGCTGATTATGGTTTTTATCAGTTTAGTTAACTTATAATTGAAATGCATGTATACATAGAAAACTTGAGAACTTAAGTAATAAGCACTAAAATACTATGGCATAGGAAGGGCAGAAGAGATTCCATACTAAAGAGCCACAGTGCCCTTTAAAATACAGAGTTAAACCAAAAGGAGACTACCAATAGAAACACAGGATTAAAACAAAAGGATGTAAATTTGTTACAAGACTAGACAAAGTATGATTTAGTAATATGTCCTCCATAAATAGTAATACTTGCTGATTGTTATGGTGGTAGTGAGAGAGGCTACTGCTTCTGCTGGTAAAGAATAGAAATAGATATTCAAGCAAAACTAAGTAAGTGTAAAACTAAGAAGATTAAGAGAGAGTAGGGAAAATGTGGCAATATATATTTAATAAGGCTGAAAAAATGGGAAAAAAAGATTGAATTAGCCTTCTTTTTATATAGCTAACCTTCTTTCATGTTCTGTTAATTCTACCAGTATTTCTCAATTCTGTCTTTTCATCATCAACCATGTTTTAAATCTATGCCTCCATCATGTCCTATCTGAATTACCCCAGTAGCCTCTGTCCTGATTCTGGTCTTAGGCCCATTAGTCACCCTCCACATCTGCTGTCAGAGTATGACTGGTGTTAATAAAGATTGTCTCACAGGGCATCTGTTCATGAAGAGGAGTGCAGTTCTATGGTTGGCCCACAGGTCTAGTAGAGTAGGATTACAGAACCCCGTGATTGTGCTACTCTTAATTTATCTTGCAACTACTGCCATATTTCAAAACCTACCCATTGGTACCATGTGGGAAAATGACAGACCCTAGAAGGGAATTCAAGGATATTTGGCACAGTGTTTCTCAAACTTACCCAGTCATACTAACCACTCAAAGTTTATTTTATTAACATAAAAACATCAGTCCCTTCCCTGGAGGTTGAGTCTGAAATTCTGGTATGAGACCTAGGATTTTGTAGTTTTAAAATAAACTTCTTCTAGGTGATTCTTCTCATCAGGCAGATGTGACAACATTGATGAAGTCTAGTGTTTCTCAAAGTATATCCCCAGACAAATACATTAGCATTATTAGGGAATTTATTAGAAATGCAAATTATATGGCCCCATCTGGCCCTGAATCAGAAACCTCAAGCCTGGAGCCCAGTAATCTGTGTTCTAGAAGCCCTCTGGGTGATTCTCATGCACCCTAAAGTTTGAGAACTGTATATCAAATGAGGCCCAGAGAGCTGGAAGTATGGAGTGTATGTAGTTTAGGAAACTCACCTAACCCAGATTCTCCTGACTAGGTAAGTCATGACTTCAGTCCTGGTGCTGATTGCTGCTTTTCCCTTGACATCACTCCTTTCATATTTTCTAAAGAGCAGTTTGATTTTGTGGATTCCTTTTTGGTTTCCCAATTGATCAGGGTCATGCCCTTCTCTCTTTCCTGATCACAAATATACTTCATTATTTATTTTACTATGTGAAATCCTTCTGTTGCTTAACTTTCCCCTTAAAAACACTGACTGACTGCCCATTTGGCTCTAATTATGTATGATTGAGGCTCACACTTTTATCAAAATGTTTTTCAGTGTTAGTATGTACCCAGCCAGTTGCTATGATTTTTTTTTAAAAAAGAAAGGTATAATCAGATAACAAACTGTCTTATTCTCTCTTCTATGTCTCATCTTTTTTCACCTTTTGGGAGGCGAAGGCAATGCTGAAAGATATTGTCTTTAAAAAAAAAACAAACATCATTTTGAAGGCTAACTAGGAACACTGTTAATTTGCAAATATTCTCATTTAATATATAGGAACAGAGATAAAAAGAGAATCACCAAGGAGACTATTTGCTACCACAACAGTGAAGAAGTTGTATTAGTTTGCTAGGGCTGCCATACCAAAGTACCACAGATTGAGCAGCTTAAACATCAGAATTTCTCTCATGGTTTTGGAGGATGAAAGCCCAACATCAAGAAGTTGGAAGGCTTGGTTTCCCCCATGGACAGTGAGGGAGGTTCTGATCCATGATACTCTCCTAATTTCTGGTGGTTTGCTGGCAATCTGTGACATCATTTGACTTATAGACACTTCACGCCACATAGCATTCTCCTTGTGTGCATGTCTCATGTCTAAATTTCTCTGTTTTTAAAAATAAGAATATGAGTCCTATTGCTTTAGTTCAGTTCAGTTCAGTTCAGTCATTCAGTCATGTCCGACTCTTTGAGACCCCATGAACCACAGCACGCCAGGCGTCCCTGTCTATCACCAACTTCCGGAGTCCACCCAAACTCATGTCCATTGAGTCAGTGATGCCATCCAACCATCTCATCCTCTGTCATCCCCTTCTCCTCCTGCCCTCAATCTTTCCCAGCATCAGAGCCTTTTCAAATGAGTCAGTTCTCCACATCAGGTGGCCAAAGTATTGGAGTTTCAGCTTCAACATCAGTCCCTCCAATGAACACCCAGGACTGATCTCCTTTAGGATGGACTGGTTGGATCTCCTTGCAGTCCAAGGGACTCTCAAGAGTCTTCTCCAACACCACAGTTCAAAAGCATCAATTCTTCAGCTCTCAGCTTTCTTTATAGTCCAACTCTCACAGCCATACATGACTACTGGAAAAACCATAGCCTTGACTAGACAGACCTTTGTTGACAAAGTAATGTCTCTTCTTTTTAATATGCTATCTAGGTTGGTCATAACTTTCCTTTGAAGGAGCAAGCGTCTTTTAATTTCATGACTGCAATCACAATCTGCAGTGGTTTTGGAGCTCAAAAAAATAAAGTCTCCCAGTGTTTCCACTGTTTCCCCACCTACTTGCCATGAAGTGATGGGACCAGATGTCATGATCTTAGTTTTCTGAATGTTGAGCTTTAAGCCAACCTTTTCACTCTCCTCTTTCACTTTCATCAAGAAGCTCTTGAGTTCTTCTTCACTTTCTGCCTTAAGGGTGGTGTCATCTGCATATCTGAGGTTATTGATATTTCTCCTGGCAATCTTGATTCCAGCTTGTGCTTCCTCCACCCCAGCGTTTCTCATGATGTACTCTGCATATAAGTTAAATAAGCAGGGTGACAATATACAGCCTTGATGTACTCCTTTTCCTATTTGGAACCAGTCTGTTGTTCCATGTCCAGTTCTAACTGTTGTGGCCCATTATATTCCAGCAAGACCTCATCTTAACTAATGGCATCTGAAAATGACCTTATTTTCAAATAAGGTCACATTGTGAGGCACTAGGGATTAGGACTTCACCATATGAATTTAACTGGGGCAAGAGGAACAGTTCAACCATAATGGAATGGTTGGTTGATATAGGGAGGAAGTTGTATCTAAACTCCAAGATCACAAGACCTAAATGATGTTGCTTTGGGAATTTAATGGGTTTAGGAATGGAATAAAAATTTCAATGACACATGCCAGCCCTGACTCCAATTAGGAAAGACAATTCAAAAGTGATCATATTTCTGATACTGAAATATCTGGAAGTTTTTCCCATAAATAAACAGTAAAAAGGTCATAAACCCTGTGGTGGGAAAGATTTTGTGTTTGTACCAGGTTTTAAATGATCAAATTAAAATCAAATTGCTCTATTTATTCTGGGAAGAGTGGGAAGTTGTAAGAATTCTTGCACTTATGTTACCAGTTCAGATTGATTTCACTGCTTGAATAGTCACATTTTTACTCTGGCAATTTCCAATCAGAGCAATATACTCATCAAGATGTTGAAGTCTGAAGGGAGACCAGATGTTACTCATTGAAAAGAGAATAATTAAGGATTTACAAAGTCATTTGAACAAGTGAGCATTCAAACAGGTATGAATCCAGAAGATAATGGTATGTCCAGTGATTGCCTTCTTGAGTCAGGTTGCTTATTTGGCGATTTTTATTTATGATTTCATGCCTATACACAAACCTTCAAAAGAACATGACAAGCAGTTGTATTTCTGCTTTATCTGCTCATTGAAGTCTCATTCTGGGTTGAGTGTCAATTGTTGACACCACGTCATGTGGGTGCTCTGGACACCTCTGAAAGCTATTCATGGTCACATAGAACATTGTTCAGTGTTAATCTAATGGGTTAGATTGACTTAAAGGTTGTGCCAGTAGAATTCCACTGGCAGCACTTTTTCATTTCATCATTGTATTTATGTACACCCCCAAATAGTTTTAAAAAAAGAAAAACAGTGGTTGAAAAGACATGTACTTATGTTTCTGGGAAGTGATGCAATTGTTTTTGGAAAAATAATGAAACTTCAAGCATATTTCTAGAGTTCGTTTTGTATCAACACTTCTTGCTATGTTTTCATAGTCACGGTGGGAGATTTTGCCAACACCCGACTATTACTAATCTGGTACAGAGCTGAACAAATCATTTTCTTGAAATGGTTCCTCAGTGAAACCTAGTTATAAATGCCCATAATTACTCAGGGTGTCTGTCCATATACTAATGATTGTTGGAAATAAGAGGGACTGCATGATAGGATTCATTTGACGACACTCATTGTGTACTTAAAGATTTCACATTTCACACTCTGAAACTGTACGAGCAACTAAGCCTTCTTTATGATGAAGATAATTACCCAAACCTGTAGAGGTTCTCCTGGTAGGTGAAGGTGACAATAACTACCTGAAGTGGCATAATAGCAAAAATTCAGCTAAGACCAGTACTAGACTGGGTACTGGAAAATTCCTCTGTTTCATAGCCTTGCATTAGATGTCTGGTCAGTTGTCTAAAAGATAAATGTAAAATTTGGTATAGTGATGAGATTAGTGGTCCTGAAATGAATTTCTGTAACAATTTCACCCAAGAATAAATGACAAAATCAAACAGGGCAAAAGTCTTTCAAGCAGGAGGTTCTTTTTTGGGAACAAATGACCAATTTCTAGTGATATTATCAAAAGTGTTATTAAGAGGTTTTACAACACTTATGTCTCTACTGGGGAAAGAGGTGAAGGACAGAATAATTCTAGGGCCTTCCAACCTCTGCTGATAGAACAGTATCAAATCAATAAGAGACAGAAAAGTATCTCCACATAATTTTTGAATTGTTTTTCTTATTAGGGATTTTTCTTTCATTCCTTCCCTTGCTCCCTCCCTTCTCTCCTTCCTCCCTTTCTCGCTACCTCCCTACTTCCCTCCCTTCCTTCCTTCTATCCAATGCTTCTTAAGTTAATAAAATCTTGACTATATGTTTCTTGGGAATAGGAATCAGAGAATAATGTGAATCTTTATGATGCAAAGGGAAAACAAAAGTAACATTTTCTAAAAGTTACAAGTATATAAAAGCTTTCTATTCACTATATCATATAATATTAACATCCTATGAGATTGTTAATACAAACTTCCATTTTAGAGATGAAAAACTTCCATTTTAGGCCCATCTCTACTTAATTACCTTACTTTCCCAACATATATAACTTCAGATGATCAAACCAGTGTTGAAATCCAGATTTATCTGGCTATAAATCCTGTGTTTTCATTGTATCTTACAAGATGTTTCTAGTGTTTAAAATTGAGAAGAGATAGAATATTATAAATTATATTAGCCATGAGGAAATAATTATAGTTTCTTAAAGAAATGATGGGACTCAAAAATTTAACATCCTTCTTCATTTCTTCCTCTTTTCATTCACATAGGAAAAAATGGATTTCTCTGAAGCCATGAGTATTATTCTTAGCCAGAATACATGGCCATACAGGATACATCACCTTAATTTTATTTTCAAGAGCATATTTTTAGTTTTTTTTACCCTCATGTGTCTTATTTCTGTTTTTCAGTTATTTTATAAATGTAGAAAGCATAATTTCACATTCCCAATTATATGACTTGGGAGAAATACCTGCATTTCATGATGCCGTGCTATTAAAGTCAATAAATATTACCAAATTTGCTCCTTCCAGGCAGGAAAAAAAACTGATAGTGAAAAGGAGAAAGTGTATCACACTTGAAATCAGAGCTAATGGTTTTGGGTATATATTCTTCTGCTTCCCATCTATGTGAATTTGGTAAATGATTTAAAGCTTTACGCTTTAGTTCTATAATCTGCCATGATAATCTTAATGCCTTTTTGCAGGATTGCACTGAGGCTTAACGTGGAGATAACACAGAAAGGCATTGTACATTTTCAAGTCATGCAGACACACAAACACACAGCACTAGTAATGCCAGTCCCTACTTCTGAGCCCTTGGGAGATTCTGCCAAACTATCATGATAATTTCCCAGCAGATTCTGGACAGTCTCATAAATGGAAGCCTTATCAAAGTCTTCTTTAAAGACTACACAGGAGACCTACCCAGCTCAGTGGAACTAACAAGCCTGAGGAATCCTCTTTGGCATCCTGGGTTTGGGTGAAAGATACCTCGCTTCCCTTCACCTGAGTGCCATGAGATGAATACCATGTTAGAGCTTTGGTCCATTAACTCAAGTTATTTCCTATTAAAATGCAGCTATTTTAATGCATGGTTTAATGAGTGATACAGACTTTTCTGGGAGCAGTTTGTAGCAGAGGGGTTGGAAGAAGGCAAAGAAAGCATTAAGTTACACAGAGAAGAGGGAAGCACATACTCATGACTAGGAAGAAGTTTGCATAGGGGAGAAGAAAGGGGAAGTGAAGGGATAAATGACAATCCCCCCACCACCCCTCACTTTTGCATCCTCTTCAGATTCAGTCCTACCTACATGGATATTTCCTTTTTGACTGTTAGTCAATTTACCATTGTGCTGTGCTTAGTCGTTCAGTCATGTCCGACCCCATGGACTGTAGCCCACCAGGCTCTTCTGTCCATGGGGAGTCTCCAGGCAAGAATACTGGAGTGAGTTGCCATGCCTTCCTCCAGGGGATCTTCCCAACCTAGGGATTGAACCCAGGTCTCCCACGTCGCAGATGGATTCTTTACCATCTGAGTCACTAGGGAAGCCCTACCCCTCACAAAAATAGCTATTTATATTGAATATCATCTATGGTTTGGCATCCTTATAGGCACTTGACATGTTAAATTGTCATAGAACAACTATGCTATTATCCCTCTTTAACAGCCTTAGTAAAAGAAGGCTCAGAGAGTGAGTAAAGTACAGAGACTGGATTAAAACCAGGTCCATTTCAATCCAAACCTTCTCATTTTCTGCCAACTCTACCATCTGTCATGCTTCTCTGATTTGGAAATTTGTATTTTCTCTCACGTCAAGAACATGAAGGAACTTATGTCAAGGAGATGAGGTTGTGTAACAGCAGCAACAACAACAATAAACCTCTAAATCTTAGTGTCTTAAAACAATCGAGTTCTTTTGCCCTCATACCACATGTCTGCTGAGGGTCATGTGGGGAGACTTGGCTGCAGGTCCTCCTGCTCAGACACCTGGGCTAACAAAGGCCTCAAACCTCACCAGACCCTGTAGTGGGGGAGGGGAGAATTGGAGAGTGGCTCCTAAGTACTTCCAGAGCAAGGAGTATGCCAAGTCAACCCAACAGGGTGAAGAAATGCAAGCCTATCACGTACCAAAAGAGAAGAGATGAAAGTACTGGTGACCAAAATCTCCACAGTAAATATAGAATAAAAATGGGGGGGGAAAAAAAGAAACCTGCTGAAGTACTGAGTTTATTAAGAGGAAGGTCCTTTCGAGTTTAGCTTTTGAACCCAAGCCTGCTTGTTTCAAGCCTTATCAATGCATTGACTTGGTGAGGCGGGCAATATCAGCAACCAGTCATTTTAAATACAGGCTGAGACATGTATTTTTAGCAAAGTTGAAAAAAACAGGTTGATCACTCAAATTACCCAATTTAGACTTATGGTAAGAGCAGTATATGGTTCAGAATTGCTACAGATCTGGAAGAAATATGGGTATCTTAACATTTTGTACAGGTGGAATTTAATGCCCCTTTCAGATGAAATGAAGTTATGGATTTGTGAACTGGAAATCTATAAACTGCCCAGATTATCAAAGCATAGTCTAATTCAAAATCATTTGACTGGCAGTCTTCTACTTTCAGGACTCTATAAAACCTACACTGACCCTGCAGTAACAAAGTGAAAAGTGAGATGCAGTGGAAAGGGTTTTAGAGAAGGCAATGTATATAACTTCATCCCGAAGTTGCTGTAAGAGTTTAATTTTCTATTCTTTGAGGCTATTTTATCATCTGTTATGTGGGGGATATTAATAAATAAATATGGCAAGTACTAACACAAAATATATCTCTACCTCCAAAATATATCTTGAACCTGTCTACTTCCTTTCATGTTTAATACTCCTAATGTAGGAGAAACATCTCTCAGCTGGATTGCCACCAATAACCTCCTAATGATTTTTCTATTTCTCCTCTTGCCTCCAACTCAGTAGTAAGGATCTTTCTTATCCCAGGGCCTTTGCACATGCTACCCCACTCTTTCTGCTGTCCCATTCTTTTTTTTTTTTTTTCTATTTCCTACTTGGACAGCTCTATTTATTACTTTGATTAATGATAAAATCCTTTCTTAAAGCAGTCTTTCTTGATCTTTCTGTCTATTGTTGTTTCCTCTTATTATTTGCTATTTCTGCTCATTTGTATCATTCATGGTGCTGACCTAACTTGTCATTGTTTTTTTTTGTTTACTTCCTTGTTTTCTGTACTGAAATGTAACTTTCACCAGTGCAGAGACTGGCTTGTTCTTGTTCAGCCTTATCGCTGCCAAGTATAGTGCCTGCCACACTGTAGGTGTCAAAAAAATATACGTATAGTGAAAGAAGAGGCTGTTGTGAAGAGTGAGATAAAGTTCATCCTTAAGTACCCCAGTGGTGCTCAGTGAGTGTGAAAGTCACTCAGTTGTGTCCAACTCTTTGCAACCCCATGGACTATACAGTCCATGAAATTCTCCAGGCCTGAATACTGGAGTGAGTAGCCTTTCCCTTCTCCAGAGGATCTTCCCGACCCAGGAGTCAAACCAGAATCTCCTGCATTGCAGGTAAATTCTTTACCAACTGAGCTTTCAGGGAAGCCCCCCAAACCCCAGTATTACCCAGTCAATCTTCACCTCTTCTCACCTATGTGTATCCCTGCTGAAGGTACACTGGCCTGTATCCCCATCACCTATGAATGTCCTAGAACTCTAACTAAATGCTAATACTGAAGTACAGAAAACAGATGAGGTTACTCTTGGCTTTAATACATTTGTCTTTAAATACATCTGTTGTTTTTGTGAATTATGTACTGACACCCTTATATGACTTCTATGCCAAACTTGGAGATTAGTAATTAGCTAGCAAACATTTATTTCTTACTATCTCTTCCTATAGGTACTATAGTATCTCTCAATTTGTCTTGAGCAGTGATATTGCAAAATTATTTGAATTTTTATTGCCATTTTCCTCTTATTTAAAAGTTATTAGAAATGAAAATATAAATATGCATAAAGTAGTGATTAAAAAGTCAGGGTAAGAATACAATTAAGACAAAGGTGAAAATAATTAAGCATGTAATGGATAGTTAACATTTAGATTTTATGAACACATTGAAATTAAAATGATTAATCCTGTATTTACAAAGGAAAAGAGTAAATTTAAAGACCAGCGTGACATGCTAGAATTTGTTATCAGATATTATATCTGAAAGGTAAGGCATAATTATGAAATTTACATCAGTTCAGTTCCCTGTGGGACAGAATTTCATTCTAAAATACATCTCTTGGGACTTTCCTGGAGTTCCAGTGGTTAAGACTTTGCCTTCCAATGCAGGGGGTGCTGGCTCAATTCCTGGTTGGCAAACTAAGATCCCACATGCCTCATAGCCAAAAAACCAAATTGTAACAAATTGTAAGAAGCAATATTTAAGAAAGTCAATAAAGACTTTTTAAAAAGTAACCTAGATGCCCATCAGCAGACGAATGGATAAGGAAGCTATGGTACATATACACCATGGAATACTACTCAGCTATTAAAAAGAATTCATTTGAATCAGTTCTAATGAGATGGATGAAACTGGAGCCCATTATACAGAGTGAAGTAAGCCATAAAGATAAAGACCAATACAGTATACTAACACATATATATGGAATTTAGAAAGATGGTAATGATAACCCTATTTGCAAAACAGAAAAAGAGACACAGAAGTACAGAACAGACTTTTGGACTCTGTGGGAGAAGGCGAGGGTGGGATGTTTTGAGAGAACAGCATGGAAACATGTATATTATCTAGGGTGAAACAGATCACCAGCTCAGGCTGGATGCATGAGACAAGTGCTCCGGCCTGGTGCACTGGGAAGACCCAGAGGAATCGGGTGGAGAGGGAGGTAGGAGGGGGGATCGGGATGAGGAATACATGTAAATCCATGGCTGATTCATGTCAATGTATGACAAAAACCACTACAAAATAAATAAATAAATAAATAAAAATAAATAAACTAAGATTACCAAAAAAAAGAAAAAAAGTAGCCAACGTAAAAAAAAATCTAAAAAACAAAATACATTTCTTTCATCTTTGGCTTTATTTTATATTTTCAGTTTGATTTTGTCTGAAAGTACTGATTTGCTAATGAAGCATGCTCTTTTTTCTCTCTGAGAGATGGACCAACTTGCTCCCTCTGTTTACTTTTGAGGAACTTATGACTCAGTGAAATGAAAGAATTAGTCCTACAGGCCCATCTCAATTCTTCTTGATCAGTTGCCTGAATTATTTTAAAGTTGAGTTCTGCAGGCAGAGAGACCAGTATTTATTTAAAAGAAACCCTGCATGGTTCCAAAGTAATATTCATTTATAAATGGTATCCATTTTGAAGTGGGAAATATTTATCAGTGGACAGCCAACAATCCTAGAGGCACAAGAAGAAAGACCCTCAGGTGTCTTTTACTTTGTTTTCTTCTTGGTTAATCACTTCCTAAGCAATACAATGCTTACATCAGTCTGTTTCTCCTTTAAGATCGATGAAGGTCAACCCGCGGGTACTGCACCTTGTGTTTCTAAAACAACTCTGCTTCAGTGAATCAGGTCTAGAAGAATGTTTCTGACTTACTACAAGCCGTCTGTGCTTCTTAACTTTTGCCAGTTTCTGCTGGAATCTGCCTCTGAACCATGACACATTCACTCTTCAGATCTGGTGTGTCCCACAGTCACTGACATTGGCCATGTTCTTAATACTGCTCTGAATTTGCAGAATGGATTTTGGAATTAGGTCCATATTTCCTAGCATTTAATCCCGGACAAGCCTGTATCTATTTTTCCTTCATTGAAATTACCCTCCTGATTGCACTAGCCTCATTTTAAGTTTTCAATGGATTTGTGAACTGAAAATCTGCAAACAGCTAGAATTTATTACCAGGTATTATGTCTAAAAGGTACAGAAAGCTGTATTGATCAGCACTGCTCTGGAGTACCCAAAGCATCACTTATCTGTGGTGCATGCATTTCTTAATGTATGACAACCTGACCAAAATGCAAGCAGCCCCAACTGGAATATATCAGTGACCATGCAGCAACTCTTTAGCAAACTAAATCTCAGTACAGATGGCCTTGACATTTTCCTCTTTTCAATTAATGATGCATATCACTGCTTTCCAAACTCTTTCACAATGCTTAAAAAATCCATCACAACCTTTGCCATTTGTCTAAATTCATCATCCTTCTCTCCCTTGGAATGTATTCTTGTGATCTACTTTACATTTCTTGACTGCAATTTTAAACATGCCACTCCTTTTGTCTGGAATGTTCTTCTCTTCCCACTCAGCCTCTCAAGTGTACTCTGGTGTTGTGGGACACCAGAAGAGGAGGTCCCTTGAACTCTTTGGACAATTTAGAGAAGTGGGATTAATTTAATGTTGCTTCACTAGTCACATCATTCAATATCAGAAAGCAATAGAGGACTTAGGGAGAAAGTTGAACTGTATTTTACACATAGACAATGATAAAATACTTAACTTCTTAAGGGAAGGTATCTAATTCTAGGGACTTAAACTATTCCAAGTCTATTGTATGTTTGTATCTTTTGTATGTTTGTCTGTAGGCATGTCCACACATGTCCACATGTTTGTGTGTGTGTGTGTGTGTGACTTCCTCCTCATCATTAAAACTTTTCTCTCAAACCCTTTACCCCACATATGAAGAGATACATGGGGCTCTGTGAATAAGGCATATATTATATCTGAATCTATTCAGATCATGACCTCCTTATTGCCAAATTCAGACTTAAATAGAAGCCACTAGGGGAAACCACTAGACCATTAAGGTATGACCTAAATCAAATCCCTTATGATTATACAGTGGAAATGACAAACAGATTCAAGGGATAGATCTGATAGACAGAGTGCCTGATGAACTATGGATGGAGGTTTGTGACCTCGTACAGGAGACAGGGATCAAGACCATCCCAAAGAAAAAGAAATGCAAAAAGACAAAATGATTGTCTGAGGAGGCCTTACAAATAGCTGTGAAAAGAAGACAAGCTAAAGGCAAAGGAGAAAAGGAAAGATATACCCAACTGAATGCAGAGCTCCAAAGAAAAGCAAGGAGAGATAAGAAAACTGTACTCAGTGATCAATGCAAGGAGATAGAGGAAAACAATAGAATGGGAAAGACTAGAGATCTCTTCAAGAAAATTAGAGATACCAAGGGAACATTTCACACAAAGATAGGCACAAAAAAAGACAGAAATGGTATGGACCTAACAGAAGCAGAAGATATTAAGAAGAGGTGGCAAGAATACACAGACAAACTATACAAAAAAGATCTTCATGACCCAGTTAATCACAGTGGTGTGATCACTCACCTAGAGCCAGACATCCTGGAATGGGAAGTCAAGTGGGCCTTAGGAAGCATCACTACAAGCAAAACTAGTGGAGATGGAATTCCAGTTGAGCTATTTCAAATCTTAAAAGATGATGCTGTGAAAGGGCTGCACTCAATATGCCAGCAAATTTGGAAAACTCAGCAGTGGCCCCAGGACTGGAAAAGGTCAGTTTTCACTCCATTCCCAAAGAAAGGCAATGCCAAAGAATGTTCAAACTACCACACAATTGCACTCATCTCACATCCTAGCAAAGTAATGCTCAAAATTATCCAAGCCGGGCTTCAACAGTACATGAACTGTGAACTTCCAGATGTTCAAGCTGGATTTAGGAAAGGCAGAGGAGCCAGAGATCAAATTGCCAATATCTGCTGGATCATCAAAAAAGCAAGAGAGTTCCAGGAAAACATCTACTTCTACTTTACTGACTATGCCAAAGCCTTTGACTGTGTGGGTCACAACAAACTGGAAAATTCTGAAAGAGATGGGAATAACCAGACCAACCTCAGATATGCAGATGACACCACCCTTATGGCAGAAAGAGAAGAGGATCTAAAGAGCCTCTTGATGAAAGTGAAAGAGGAGAGAGGAAAAGTTGACTTAAAACTCAACATTCAGAAAACTAAGATCATGGCATCCAGTCCCATCATTTCATAGCAAATAGATTGGGAAGCAGTGGAAACAGTAACAGACTTCATTTTCTTGGGCTCCAAAATCACTGCAGATGGTGACTGCAGCCATGAAATTAAAGGACGCTTGCTCCTTTGAAGAAAAGCTATGATCAACCTAGATAGCATATTAAAAAGAAAAGACATTACTTTGTCGACAAAGGTTCATCTAGTCAAAGCTATGGTTTTTCCAGTAGTCGTGTATGGATATGAGAGTTGGACTATAAAGAAAGCTGAGTGCAGAAGAATTGATGCTTTTGAACTGTGGCATTGGAGAAGACTGTTGAGAGTCCCTTGGACTGCAAGGAGATCCAACCAGTCAATCATAAAGGGAATCAGTCCTGAATATTCACTGGAAGGATTGATGCTGAAGCTGAAACTCCAATACTTTGGCTACCTGATGCGAAGAACTGACTGATTAGAAAAAACCCTGATGCTGGGAAAGATTGAAGGTGGGAGGAGAATGGGACGACAAAGGTTGAGATGATTGGATGGCATCACCGACTCAATGAACCTGAGTTTGAGTAAACTCCAGAAGTTGGTGATGGACAGGGAATCCTGACATACTGCAGTCCATGGGGTCACGAAGAGTCAGACATGAATGAGTGACTGAACTGAACTGAACTGAACTATTCCAAAATTTAACTCTACCAACACATTTTAATACTAACAGAGCCTTTGAGAAACAGTCTAATTTATCTTTTTTTTCCTTTTATGATAGTTATCAATGGAGGAAACATTTTTGAAGGAGAATTATCCACAACAAGAGGAGAATTGTCAGCAGTAGCTCAGCTCCCATCTAGCTCTTGACCATCCTTGAATTAACACCTAACCTATATCTGGTTAGCAGTATTTAAAAATGAAGTTGAATTATAGCAGAGAATGCAGAGCACTGTAATACCCCTGCTGAAGATACTTACTGTGTTGAAATATACTAGTATTAATATGTTTGAGTGGATATAAATCATGAGCTGGCTTCTCATCCACACTGCTTCTTCTTTGGTTTTCCCTGGTCTTCCTGTCTCCATCTTTGAGGTAGAGAGACTGGGGAAAAAGGTCCCTGCAGGAAATGTCTTTACTTTGTGACAAACATACAAGACATTTTTACTCAAGACTTGAGAATTGAATCTAATGTGCATGTTTCAGACTGGTAAGAAAATGGAGAAAAATCTTAGATTTTATAACATACCTGTAATAGATATACCACCCTGAACATATAGTTTACTATTAACAAAAAATCTCACAAATCCCGTTCCCAAGATCAGAATATTCACCCTAGTTTTCTGGCACTTGAACCAAGAATTCATAATCTTGATTAAGCCAAGAATGTGGACCAACTTGAGAAATTATTTACAATTCAAATTAAATGCTGCTGATCATTTTTCTTTCTCAGTTCATGCAAGGCCCATTTCAGAAACAGCATGCTCATCTGTTTCTATATAATTAAATAATATCTTGTTCAAAAAATGTAGTACATAGAAGAATAATCAGACACACTTGCTAAACTAACTGCAAATGGAACTGTGCCAGTCTCCAGTCTCAGTGATTAGATTATGTCTCTTATCTTTAAATATCACAAAAATGAGTGTAAATTAGCAGGCAGAATTTTCAGGTTAAAGCCAATATGCAAAGCTCAAAAATTCATGTTCAGTGTTGCAGGGATTGTTGGTTTATATATGACAGCAGTTACTTGGTCCTCCAAGCAGTGAATTGTGATCAGGCTCTTTTTCAAGCATTACAGGAAGTTTTACTGTTCCATTACACTATGTCTTCAGCAGTGATGAAACCCATGATTGTGTTCTCTGGTACTTAGTGTATGTTTTAATTACTATGGATGTTTAAAAACATATTTTGTTTCTTAGGATTCCCAAGCACAAACAATCATGCATCCTACAAAAACAAGACAAACTATAACATGTAAAAGTAAACATTTTTAAAACAAATATACATAGATAAATAAACAAAAGTGTATGGAGTGCAACTCCTTCTAAATGATATCATGCTGCTTATTTGAGCTGCAAGTACTCAACACTGATGAAGCCATGCATGATTCCATCAGCTTTGGTGAGTTCCAGCAATGGCACTCAGTCCACAGTAGTGTGAGAACCTGAGCTTATGTGTTGTCTGATGCAAAATTAACCTGGGTTATTTTTCTAGATATATGGAGCCCCTCTTTACTTCCGGAAGGTGATAGAAAGTAAATTTGTTGAGCAACTACTTTAGCTTAAACATGGTGCTAGACATATCCACATAGGATATCAACTTTAATTCTAATGATCACCCTAAAAGTGCATATCCATATTTTATCAGTGAGGAAACTTAAGTCATACAGCAGATAACTGACTTCCCAATAGCATGTTGCTGAAGCTAAGATTTAAATCCAGGTCTGGATCCCTCAGATGTATTGCTGTTCTAATTTACCATGCTATTTCAGGTCACCGAAGACCTTCTTACATAGTTATCCCTGGAATGACATAAACCTGCCCAATGACATGCAGGGACAAATCAACAAGGGAAAGTAAAGTGTAGCAGGTCATGAAACATAAGAGCTGTGACCACCTGATTATGAGTTCCACCTGATTCTGGGAACAAAAACAGTCAGGACCTCAGCCAAATGAGCCAGGGGTCAGATCTGGGCCCCAATCCCATGGGAAAGAAGAATGTCAAGGGCAAAATTGCAGCAGAAGTCCAGATGTGTAGACTGTGCCAGGAGGGTGGACTGTTGGGGAAAATTCACAAATGCTCAGGGCCCACCAGATGCACAAATTTTATAGCAGCAGACTACTTTCAGCACCCACAGACTGACTGTGAATCTATGCCTGCTATTGTTCAATGGTTTTGTGTAGACTATCTGAATTAAACTTCACCATAGCCATGGAGAGGGCTTCCCCAGTGGCTCAGTGGTAAAGAATCCACCTACAAAGCAGGAGGCACAGGATATTCAGGTTCAATCACTGGGTCGGGATGATCCCCTGGAAGAAGTCATGGCAAACGACTCTAGTATTCCTGCCTGGAGAATCCCATGGATAGAAGAGCCTGTCAGGCTGCAGTGCATGGGGTTACAAAGAGTCAGACATGACTGAAGTGACTTAGCATGTATGCACATTGCTATGAAGAAACAAAATCATTTGCCACAGTTCAGCCTGGTCAGCTGAGTAGTGGTAACAAGCATGGACTCTGGAATCAAAGTGCCTGGATCTGATTTCTGGCTCTCACTGGCTCTGTACTCTCTTGCTGGGGAAATTTACTTTTTCTTTCTACCTAGTTGCTTCATTTGTAAACCAGGAGTGATAATGGTGCTCACCTTTTTGCACTGAATCTAAAAAGCCTCAAACAGTGCCAGGCTTAGTGTAATCGCTAGACAAGTGTTTGTTAAATAAAGGAGAAGACTAAGTAACTTGTATAAATTCATAAATGTAATTTTTAGTGCAGCTGGGACTCAAGTGCAGATGGTATGAGTCCAGAACCCAGGACATAGTCTCTGGTATTAATATATAGAGGATGGGCACCCTAATACCAAAACCAGACAAAGATGCCACAAAAAAAGAAAACTACAGGCCAATATCACTGATGGACATAGATGCAAAAATCCTCAACAAAATTCTAGCAAACATATCCAACAGCATATTAAAAAGATCATACAACATGACGAAGTGGGCTTTATCCCAGGAATGCAAGGATTCTTCAATATTCACAAATCAATCAATGTGATACACCACATTAACAAATTGAAAGATAAAAACCATATGATCATCACAATAGATGCAAAGAAAGCCTTTGACAAAAGTTAATACACATTTATTATCAAAACTCTCCAGAAAGCAGGCATAGAAGGAACATAGCTCAACATAATGAAAGCCATATATGATAAACCCACAGCAAACATTATCCTCAATGGCAAAAAATTGAAAGCATTTCCCCTAAAGTCAGAAACAAGACAAAGGTACCCACTCTCACCACTATTCAACATAGTTTTGGAAGTTTTGGCCATAGCAATCAGAGCAGAAAAAGAAATAAAAGGAAAAGAAGTAAAATTCTCACTGTTTGCAGATGACATGATCCTCTACAGAGAAAACCCTAAAGACACCACCAGAAAATTACTAGAGTTAATCAATGAATATACTAAAGTTGCAAGATATAAAATTAATACACAGAAATCCCTTGCATTCCTATACATTAACAATGAGAAAACAGAGAAATTAAGGAAACAGTTCCATTCACCATTGTGATGAAAAGAATAAAATACTTAGGAAAAAATCTACCTAAAGAACAAAAGACCTATACATAGAAAACCATAAAACACTGATGAAAGAAGTCAAAGATGACACAAATAGATGGAGAAATATACCATGTTCATGGATTGGAAGAATCAATATAGTGAAAAGGAGTATACTATCCAAAGCAATCTATGGATTTAATGTAATCCCTATCAAGCTACCAAAGGCATTTTTCACAGAACTAGAACAAATAATTTCGCAATTTGTATGGAAATACAAAAAACCTCGAATAGCCAAAGCAATCTTGAAAAGAAGACTGGAACTAGAGGAATCAACCTGCCTGACTTCAGACTATACTACAAAGCTATAGTCATTAAGACAGTATGGTACTGGCACAAAGACAGAAATATAGATCAGTTCAGTTCAGTTTAGACACTCAGTCGTGTCCGACTCTTTGCGATCCCATGAAGCACAGCACGCCAGGCCTCCCTGTCCATCACCAACTCCTGGAGTCCACCCAAACCCAAGTCCATCAAGTCGGTGATGCCATCCAACCATCTCATCCTCTGTCATTCCCTTCTCCACCTGCCCTCAATGTTTCCCAGTATCAGAGTCTTTTCAAATGAGTCAGCTCTTCTCATCAGGTGGCCAAAGTATTGGAGTTTCAGCTTCAACATCAGTCCTTCCAGTGAACACCCAGGACTGATCTCCTTTAGGATGGACTGGTTGGATCTCCTTGCAGTCCAAGAGACTCTCAACAGTCTTCTCCAACACCACAGTTCAAAAGCATCAATTCTTTGGCACTCAGCTTTCTTTATAGTCCAACTCTCACATCCATACATGACCACTGGAAAAACCATAGCCTTGACTAGATGGACCTGTGTTGTCAAAGTAATGTCTCTGCTTTTTAATATGCTGTCTAGGTTGGTCATAACTTTCCTTCCAAGGAGTAAGCATCTTTTAATTTCATGGCTGCAATCACCATCTGCAGTGATTTTGGAGCCCAGAAAAATAAAGTGAGCCACTTTGTCCACTGTTTCCCCATCTATTTGCCATGAAGTCATGGGACTGTATGCCATAATCTTAGTTTTCCGACTGTTGAGCTTTAAACCAACTTTTTCACTCTCTTCTTTCAGTTTCATCAAGAGGCTCTTGAGTTGTTCCTCACTTTCTGCCATAAGGGTGATGTCATCTGCATATCTGAGGTTATTGATATTTCTCCTGGCAATCTCGATTCCAGCTTGGGCTTCCTCCAGCCCAGCGTTTCTCATGATGTACTCTGCATACAAGTTAAATAAGCAGGGTGACAATATACAGCCTTGATGTACTCCTTTTCCTATTTAGAACCAGTCTGTTCCTGTCCAGTTCTAACTGTTGCTTCCTGACCTGCATACAGGTTTCTCAAGAGGCAGGTCAGGTGGTCTGGTATCCCCATCTCTTTCAGAATTTTCCACAGTTTATTGTGATCCACACAGTCAAAGGCTTTGGCATAGTCAATAAAGCAGAAATAGGTGTTTTTCTGGAACTCTCTTGCTTTTTTGATGATCCAGAGGATGTTGGCAATTTGATCTCTGGTTCCTTTGCCTTTTTCTAAAACCAGCTTGAACATCTGGAAGTTCACGGTTCATGTATTGCTGAAGCCTGGCTTGGAGAATTTTGAGCATTACTTTACTAGCGTGTGAGATGAGTGCAATTGTGTGATAGTTTGAGCATTCTTTGGCATTGCCTTTCTTTGAAATAGAGATCAATGGAACAAAATAGAAAGCCCAGAGATAAATCCATGCACCTATGGACACCTTATCTTTGACAAAGGAGGCAAGAATATGCAATGGAGAAAAGACAATCTCTTTAACAATTGGTGCTGGGAAAACTGGTCAACCACCTGTAAGAGAATGAAACTAGAACACTTTCTAATACCATACACAAAAATAAACTCAAAATGATTTAAAAATCTAAATATAAGGCCAGAAACTATAAAACTCCTAGCAGAAAACATACGCAAAACATTCTCTGACATAAATCACAGCAGGATCCTCTATGATATAACTCCCAGAGTAATGGAAATAAAAGCAAAACTAAACAAATGGGACCTAATTAAACTTAAAAGCTTTTGCACTACAAAGGAAACTATAAGCAAGGTGAAAAGATAGCCTTCAGAATGGGAGAAAATAATAGCAAATGAAGCAACTGACAAAGAATTAATTTCAAAAATACATGAGCAGTTCATGAAGCTCAGTACCAGAAAAACAAATGACCCAATCAAAAAATGGGCCAAAGAACTAAACAGACATTTATCCAAAGAAGACATACAGATGGCTAACAAACACGTGAAAAGATGCTCAACATCACTGTTATCAGAGAAATGCAAATCAAAACCACAATGTGATACTATCTCACGCTGGCCAGAATGGCCGCTATCTAAAAGTCTACAAACAATAAATGCTGGAGAGGGTATGGAAAAAAGGGAACCCTCTAACACTGTTGGGAATGCAAACTAGTACAGTCACTATGGAGAACAGTGTGGAGATTCCTTTAAAAACTCGAAATAGAACTGCCACATGACCCAGCAATCCCACTGCTGGGCATACACACCAAGAAAACCAGAATTGAAAGAGACACATGTACCCCAATGTTCATAGCAGCACTGTTTACAATAGCTAGGACATGGAAGCAACCTAGATGTCCATCAGCAGATGAATGGTTAAGAAAGCTGTGATACATATATACAATGGAATATTACTCAGCTATTAAAAATAACACATTTGAGTTAGTTCTAATGAGGTGGGTGAAACTGAAGCCTATTATACAGAGTGAAGTAAGTCAGAAAGAAAAACACCAATTTAATATATAAATGCATATATATGGAATTTAGAAAGATGGTAATGATGACCCTATATGTGAGACAGCAAAAGAGACTCAGATATAAAGAACAGACTTTTGGACTCTGTGGGAGAAGGGAAGGGTGGGATGATTTGAGAGAATTGCACTGAAACATATATATTACCATACGTGGAATAAATGGCCAGTCCAAATTAGACACATGAAACAGGGCACTCAGAGCTAGTGCACTGGGACAACCCAGAGGGATGGGATGGGGAGAGAGGTGGGAAGGGGGCTTGGGATGGGGGACACATGTACACCCGTGGCTGATTCATGTCAATATATGGCAAAAACCACCACAATATTGTAAGATAATTAGCCTCCAATTAAAATAAATTATAAAAAATCCAAGGTAAAGAAAAAAAAAATAGAGAGGATAAGTTCTGATGGGGACAGTCAGATAGCAGTGTCTGTTTATTCAAATGTGGGTCCTCAGCAACTCCATCCATGAAGGCTCTAGGAAAAGCAGACCCCAGTACAATCCTAAAACTACTTCTCAGTTCTCTCTCATCCCATAATTGGCTACTATCTCCACGGAAATCATGACATATCTGAAAATCATTTGAGGATCTTCTTTACCTAAGACCCTTTCCAGTGTTGGCTGTATACTCAAAATCTTTATTTTTGCATTATTGAATCCACTGCATCTAAATTCAATAATATTTAGTAGTCTCTACCTTCTGAGGAATCAACAACAGTGGACTGTGGACACAGATTTCAAGGCAGTTATGGACACCAGTAATCCCTTCTCCATGGTAAGAAAAGTGCCTGACACACCATGCAGTAAGATTTTCAGAGGGCCATTAAGTGTTTTCTTCTTGAATTTTTATAAATCAGATATTTTAAAAGATAAATATAGCTTTTTCTGTGAAGAAGGGATTACTTCTTTGTGATGTTTTCTTTTTAATTTAACATGAAGCAAGTAATAGCAATACGTAGCCAGATCTATACAGTTTCACCACTGCATGAGAATGTAAACTTTGATATAAAAACATTTGAACCTATGTCAAGTCAGATTAGATTCTATAAGATCTGTTGTTCTGTGACCCCCAAGTTTTTGGACAGCACTCCAGTTTCGACTGTTGAAATCATTTTGTCTGGATTTCATATGCATAGACACAGACCTAGTAGGCAGAGACACAGTCTGAATTTGACTGCAGCCATTCTGCTTCCCAGGTGGCTCAGTGGTAAAGAATCTGCCTGCCAATGCAAGAGATGCAGGAGACGTAGGCTAGGAAAATCCCTTGGAAAAGGAAATGACAACTCACTCCACTATTCTTGCCTGGAGAATCCCATAGACAGAGGAGTCTGGCAGGCTACAGTCCATGGGGTGGCAAAAGAGTCAGACATGACTTAGCGACTAAACAACATCAATTTTCTAGTAAAGGCCACGTTTCACATTTGTCAGGGAGAGCAAAATCTCTGAAGTGTTGCTTTTCACAAAACTGCAAGGCTAAAAGGACATTAAGTACAGGATCTGCAGCAGGCTGTTGGATTGCATTTTCTTGGAAATGCAAGAAAATTTTGTGTCTCACTTCTATTAGTTTCTCCAGGCTACAAGGGTCCATGTTTAGTTTGTTTAGTTTAGTTAGTTAGTTTAGTTTGTTTACAAGCTCAGAAAACAAGAATTATACAGAGATTCAATAGATAATAGCAGGGAAGTTAAGCAAAGACTTAGAAGTTGGGAGCCCTGGGTTTGAACATAATCTTAGCAACTAGGTAATTGCATGACTATGCTGTGTGCTTAGTCACTCAGTCATGTCTGACTCTTTGCAACCCCATGGACTGTAGCCTGCCAGGCTCCTATGTCAATGGGGATTCTCCAGACAAGAATACTGGAGTGGGTTGCCATGTCCTCCTGGGGATCTTCCTAACCCAGCAATCAAACCCAGGTGGATTCTTCACCTGTAATAGTTCTTCAAAAACTTACTAAAAGGTAAATTAGATAAAATGAAGCACCAAATACATAGTCGGTACTTAAAAAAAAAAAAAGGTCCCTGTTAATATCATTGTGTTATCTTTACAGTAGTGGAGAGTTTAATATTAAATGATATGCCATGCACAGTGTTAGTTCCCTTACATACGTTATCCATAATTTGTATGACAACCACAGCCAGAAACCATGGTTAGATAGATGTATCTCATTATGTTGTGTTAAATGAGTTGGAGAAGAAAGAGTCTAGAGTCATGGGGATCCATCAGGAGACTATCACACTGGTTAAGATGGGAGAGTTCTCATTAAGACAGTGGTAGTGAGAGGGAGAAGGAAAACTACTTAGGGTTTGGCATTTGGAGGACAGACAGACATCATAACTGATTGACCACAGTGGTAAGGAATAGTAAGGACCAAAGTAATAACCCTTTCCATCTAATCCCTCTGACTAAAATCCACAGATGATAAAGCACTGATTTGGCAGAATGTTCTAGTGAAGAGGTAAGGCAGTAAAAAAATATATATTCCCCCAAATGACACTGATTTTAGTCCTAAGTCATGTCCAACTCTTTTGCAACCCCATGGACTGTAGCCTACCAGAGTTCTCTGTCCATGGGATTCTCCAGGCAAGAATAATGGAATGGGTTGCCATTTCCTTCTCCAGGGGATCTTCCTGACCCAGGGATCAAACCTGGGTCTCCTGCATTGGCAGGTGGATTCTTTACCACTGAGCTGCCCAGGATGCCCATCAAAATGACATACTAGGCAACATTTGACGTCTTCACTCAGTACCAGCTGTAGAAAATCATAGAATCCAAGAACAGGGAATGCAAGAGGACCTTACAAGGAACTGAAATGAGGAACTGAAAATTAATTGGGATTACTGCTCCTGTTCTCTCTCTCACACTCTATCTTTGTAGCTACACAAAGTCTTTTTCTCTGCAAATCTTCTGTATTTTGGGTACATCTTGCTCTTTAGTCAGATGTCTCTGTTTCTCCAGGAACAAGACTGTATCACAATTCTGGAGTTTATAATCTCCTTGGTTTAAGTCACTCAAAAGAGACAAAGATTAACATCTCTCACTCTTCATTCAAAATTGAGGGGGTAGCATCTTACTAGTCAAATGTAGATCTAGTAACAACTTTAGTCCAACCAAATGTGGCATGAAGACAATTTTAAGCCTGCTGCTGCTGCTGCTAAGTTGCTTCAGTTGTGTCCGACTCTGTGCGACCCCATAGACGGCAGCCCACCAGGCTCCGCCATCCCTGGGATTCTCCAGGCAAGAACACTGCATAAAGGGGTATTTCTTGGGAAAAGGAGGCTGTTATAATGTGGATAAAAAACAAAAACCAATCTACTTACAACAACCTCACTGACTTACTGAAAGAAGATCTTATCCTTGTTGTGAAACTCATCTTTATCTTCTGCACTTTAGAAAATATGTAAAGGTAGAGAAAATTGATCTTTAAGTGATACTCACACAACAATATAAAAAAAATTCAAGGCAGAGTCTCTAGTAATGAAATCTAATATCAAAATCAATACTGCCTGTTTAGCACCCTGGGCAAAAATGTCAGGAGGCTAGAAAATAAGGAAGACCTCATTGCTTATTTATCAGTAAGCTGCACATTGTGAACAAGAAATTAACTCATTCTAAAGGCCTTTATTCATTTCTTACAAATTTCCAAATAAATTGCAAGAAGTTAATGAGACAGATGAATAGACAGAATCATTCCATCAGAAGATTGCAAACTAGTTAGGGAGACACACAAGTAAACTGATGATTGTAAAATATTAATAGTTGTGATAAGTGCTAAAACAGCACATGCTCCGAATGCTGCTGGATTTCAGAGGAGCAAACATCTTGCCTTAAGGAATGTATCAGTCTGCTAGGTCTGCGATAACCTGGGTCTCCCGCATTGCAGACAGACACTTTACCATCTGAGCCACCAGGGAAGTCGACCTCCTTTATTCTTAATCATCTTTTTAAAGTCCCTTTCTCCATGTGGGGAGTGGGGAGGGGGGATAGTTAGGGAGTTTGGGGTGGACATGTGTACACCACTGTATTTAAAATGGCTAACCAACAAGGACTATATATGCCAATGCTATGTGGCAGCCTGGATGAGAAGGGAATTTAGGGGAGAATGGATATATGTATATGTATGGCTGATCACTTTGTTGTTCACCTGAAACTATCGCATTATTTGTTGGTTGGCTATTGTTGTTCAGTCTCTCAATCATGTCCAACTCTTTGTGACCCATGGCTGCAGCACGTCAGGCTTTCATATTCTTCACCATCTCCCAGAGCTTGCTCAAACTCATTTTCATTGAGGTGGTGATACTTTCCAACCATCTCATCTTCGGTCGGCCCTTTCTTCTGCCTTCAATCTTTCCCAGCATCAGGTTCTTTTCTGATGAGTCAGCTCTTTGAATTGGGTGACCAAAGTATTGGAACTTTAGCTTCAACATCAGTCTTTTCAATGAATATTCAGGACTGATTTCCTTTAGGATTGACTGGTTGGATCTCCTTTCAGTTCAAGAGACTCTCAAGAGTCTTCTCCATCACCACAGCTCAAAAGCATCAAATCTTCGGTGCTCAGCTTTCTTTACAGTCCAATACTCACATCCATACATGACTACTGGAAAAACCAAAGCCTTGACTAGATGGACCTTTGTTGGCAAAGTAATGTCTCTGCTTTTTAATATGCTGTCTAGGTTGGTCATAACTTTCCTTACGAGGAGGAAGTGTCTTTTAATTTCATGGCTGAAGTCACCATCTGCAGTGATTTTGGAGCCCAAAAAAATCAAGTGAGTCACTGTTTCCACTGTTTCCCCATCTATTTGCCATGAAGTCATGGGACCAGATGTCATGATCTTGGTTTTCTGAATGTTGAGTTTTAAGCCAACTTTTTCACTCTCCTCTTTCACTTTCATGAAGAGGCTCTTTAGTTCTTCTTCACTTTCTGCCTTAAGGGTGGTGTCATCTGCATATCTGAGGTTGTTGATATTTCTCCTGGCAATCTTGATTCCAGCTTGGGCTTCCTCCAGCCCAGCGTTTCTCACGATGTACTCTGCGTATAAGTTAAATAAGCAGGGTGACAATATACAGCCTTGATGTACTCCTTTTCCTATTTGGAACCAGTCCGTTGTTCCATGTCCAGTTCTAACTGTTGCTTCCTGACCTGCACATAGGTTTCTCAAGAGGCAGGTCAGGTGATCTGGTATTTCCATCTCTTTCAGAATTTTCCCCAATGATGGTTCAAGAGTTGCAAATTTGCAAAAGCAGACAAGAGCCTTGAAAATGAGAAGCACAGTGGCCAGCCATTGGAAGTTGACAATGACCAATTGAGAGTTATTGTCAAAGATGATCCTCTTACAACTACATAAGAAGTTGCCAAAGAACTCAACATCAACCATTCTATGGTCATTCAGCATTTGAAGCAAATTGGAAAGGTCAAAAAACTCATTAAGTAGGTGTTTCATAAGCTAACCTCAAATCAAAAATTCCTTGTTTTGAAGTGTCATTTTCTCTTTTTCTACACAACAATGAACCATTTCTCAATCAGATTGTAATGTGCCACAATAAAGTGACCTTTATATGACAACTGGTGAAGACCAGCTCAATGGTTGTACCAAAAAGAAGCTCTCGAACACTTCCCAAAGGTAAACTTGCACCAAAAAAAGGGTCATGGTCCCTATTGGATGGTTTGCTCCCAGTCTGATCCACTACTGCTTTCTGAATCCTGGTGAAACCATTACATCTGAGAAGTATGCTCAGCAAATTGATGAGATGCAACAAAAACTGCAATGCCTGCAGCAAACATTGGTCAACATAATGGCCCAATTCTTCTCCACAACAATGCCCAACTGCACATTGCACAACAAATGCTCAAAAGTTGAATGAATTGGGCTACAAAGTTTTGCTACATCCACCATATTCATCAGACCTCTCATCAACAGACTACTACTCTTCAAGCATCTTGACAACTTTTTGTAGGGAAAATGCTTTCACAACCAGCCAGAGGCAGAAAATGCTTTCCAAGAGTTCATCGAATCCTGAAGCACAGATTTTTATGTTGTAGGAAAAAGCTTATTTCTCGTTGGCAAAAATGTGTTGATTGTAATAGTTCCTATTTTGATTAATAAATACATGTTTGAGCCTAGTTATAATTATTTAAAATTTATGATCTGAAACTGCATTTACATTTGCACCAAACAAAGACTCTTCAGAGTCTCTTGAACTGCAAGGAGATCCAACCAGTCCATCCTAAAGGAGATCAGCCCTGGGTGTTCATTGGAAGGACTGATGTTGAAGCTGAAACTCCAATACTTTGGCCACCTGATATGAAGAGCTGACTCATTTGAAAAGACCCTGATGCTGGGAAAGATTGAGGGCAGGAGGAGAAGGGGATGACAGAGGATGAGATGGTTGGATGGCATCACTGACTCAATGGACATGGGTTTGGGTGGACTCCAGGAGTTGGTGATAGACAGGGAGGCCTGGCGTGCTGTGGTTCACGGGTTCACAAAGAATCAGACATGACTGAGCAACTGAACTGAACTGTACTGAGCTGAATACAACAGCTTACATCAAGTCCTGTCCTGAATTTCCAATGGCCACAAGTGAGTTTCATCTGCTGTCCTTCACCTCAAACTCAGTATGTTTATATTCATAATATTCCTATCTTACTCTGAGGCCAATTACAGTCTCTAATCCTAATTTTCTTATGGTTTTAAATGGCATCCATCTTGTTTGGGGCCAAAGGAGTTCTCTTAAATGTGCAAAATGGGGGAAAATACGTCTTGCCCAGGAACTTCTCCCCCTTTTGAGTATTTTTGTTGCTATTTCTCCTTCTTCTCTGACTAAAACATTGCTTTCATCCAGCTGTCCATTTCCTCTTTTCCTAGGTTTTAATTGATGAAGCATTTACTCTCCCAGAGGACTGATGAGCAAAAATCAGGCATAAAGTAGATATATTTGTGAGGTGAGATCTTTTCTGACATTTTTAAGTAATGCAGGTCTTGCCACAAGCAAGCATATCTTTCCAGTGGAGAGAACCTAAAAACAATCTAAACAACCTCTCTTCTCTTTTGTTACTTCAACAAAAGAGGATGACTCCCTAAAGCCCTGTTTTATCTATGTTGCTATCCAACTGAAGAACCTATCAAGGCTCTTCCATTGTACAGACCATTAAAATTAAACATTTCTCTGTTAGATCCTCAGTCTGATTTTACCTTCACAGTCAGTTTTTCTTCCAGACTTCAGATGTCTTGAATTCTGGTATTACATTTCAAAATAAAATTCCTAGTGTAACAATACCTTCAAGATTTCATCACCTTCCATATTTGTTAAAGTTTCTGATTAAATAATGAATCAATAAATATAATAATTGTTGTGCCTTTTCTCTAGACTCCACTACTCTTACTTCAACCTCCACACCTTTGCCTGTGCTAGTCTTGTACCTGGCATGTACACTTTCTCCTTCTACATCAATGGTTGTTGTGTGCACTAGAATCTCCTGAAGGGCTTGTCAAAATAAAGGCTGCTTGTCTTTACTCCAGAGTTCCAAAGATCCAACCCCAAAATTTGCATTTTGAGCAAGTCCCCCAGAGATGTGAATGACAGCAGTCAGGGGACCACACTTAGAGAACACTTGGTTGTTGTCATTATTGTAGTTGCTAAGTTGTGTCCGACTCTTTATGACCCCATGGACTGTAGCCCAGGTTTCTTTGCCCATGGGATTTCCCAGGCAAGAATATAGGAGTGGGTTGCCATTTCCTTCTCCAAGGGATCTTCCCCACCCAGGACAGAACCTGCATTTCCTGCATTGACAAGTAAGTTCTTTACCACTGAGCCACCAAGGAAGCCTCTTGAGAACACTTACTTAGAGCTAGTCTAAACTGAACTACCTGGATGGAAATTAGAAGAGGAAGTGAGGAAGTATTTAAATTTTCTGGTATATTATAACTGTATGCAAAAAAAAAAAAATCATCTCTAGCATCATTCGCAGTAAGAAATTTCTGAGACTAGCTCCCACCATCTCTTATTAACCATTTCTGCTTTTAATGAACTTCTTCCCAAAGATTTGATTCTTTTCCTCAAGTCTCTTGGATGCTTTATTACACATTACTTTACGATCAAACCATCTTGGTGGGCTCACTTTGGACATAAATTTCTCCCTTTGTTTTTGGTTTAAAATATAAACCACCTGTAACCTCAGTGATATTTTATTTAAAATGGTTATGTTTAGATCTGGTGGCCAAAATGTAACTTAAAGAGCTAAGAAAAGAAATCTCAGAGCTGCTAGGTTAGAGGAGGTCAATTTGATGAAGGAATCTTTTTGACAGCTGACATTATGGCTTGTAATAAACTTGACCAATTGGTTCTTGTGGGAGGAAGCTTTATTTCTACTGTTACAGCTGTTTCTGTCAGAAAAGGAGATCTGGGGAATATTTTATAAAGCATGCTTGTCATAATTCAAGTGATAAATTATCTTATGTAACTGTCACATTATATGTTCACACTGATTTAGGCAAATTCTCTGAAATTTGTCATATTCTGTGTATTGCCTTAATTCATATATCAATGGAGACATCTAATTTTCCTTACAGTTGATTCATGAGCATTTTTGTAGTTCAATATTTTTAAAGATATGCTTTAAAGTCAGGCCACTTTTGCTGATATGAAAACAAACCAGGAGACTGAGTTTCCCAAATACAAATAGAATTAGTGTAAAGCTACAGAGCTAAAGAATGTAGAAGGTTAAAAGAAGGTCAGCTTTGGCAAACTAAATTTACTCAGCAGAAGTAGCTGAATTCCTGAAGTGAAACCATTCACTTTGAGAGAAGTGTCATATCTGTGGTACAATATCTTCACAATGATGTATATTACTCTTGTCTATACTCAGAGACACATGACTGAAAGAAAAAAAAAAAAAGAATGGAATTGAATAGGTCAATTTATTGGTTAACTTTGGTAAAAGTCTCAGCTGAAGTTTTTGGTTGAGATCATTTTGCCTTGTGGGTAGGTTCATGTGTGCTTTCATGTGCTCCCCTTTTCAGATAATTAAGGATTAAATTTTCCAATTTTTAGCTGTCCTTCTGATGAACTAGGGTAATAAGAGTCTGTCCTTAAGTCACAAAGACATGTATGGGCTACTTACTAGACATAATAAGACCCTGAAGGAGAGCCAATAAACATTTTTGCACTCTGGTTTTTAGTCAGAATTGAATTTTATCCTGTGATAGAGCAATATAGCTATATAAAGTTTGGTAAATTTATAAAGATTTCTGAGCCTCAGTTTTCTTCTCTGTATTAAGGTTGTATTGCTACTTGGTCTGTAGGATTATCAGGAGAATTACATGAGAATATATGCAAAGAGATTAGCATGGGATGGCAGGTCAAATTTTCAATAAATTGAGCTATTATTATCATTGTATGAAAAATGAGACCTTTGAAGATTTTATTCTCAGTAACTAGAGCCATTCTCTTCTTCCATGTGGTTATTGATTTCAATGCTTAGAGATTCCTTTAACTTCTCAGTCAGCTACTGTGAAAGAGGCTGTCTCAGGGTTTCCTGGTGGTCCATTGCCTAAGACTTCATGTTCCCAACACAATTGGGTTTGATCCCTGGTCAGGGAACTAGATCCCACATACTGCAATTTAGACCCATTCCAGCTAAATAAATGAATAAATATTTTTTTTAAAAAAAGCAAGACTGTCTCAAGACTGCTTGCAGTGTGGTCACCATTTGTGAGATTTGGCAGCAAATTAAAAAGTTAATGATTCCCTAACTTTTTCTACTATTATCCCTTCCAAAAACATTATTTCCAAGGATACCTAAGCCCTGGAAGAAAAAGAATACAGTGAATTTAGCTATTAAAACTGGATGATTGTAACAGTTTTCACTCCCAGTGTTTGCTTAAGGACCAGATCGTTGCCCATAGGTGAACCAAGTGAAGAGTCTTTGCTTCTCCAGTAGTCATTCTCTTCTTTCACGCTCCCAGAATGTGTTTATTTGTCACCTACTATGTGCTGTGCTGCTGTGCTTAATTGCTCAGTTCTGTCTGACTCTTTGCAACCCCATGGACTGTAGCCTACCAGGCCCTTTGGTCCATGGGGATTGTTCAGGCAAGAATACTGAAGTGGGTAGCCTATCCCTTCTCCAGGGGTCTCCTGGTCCCAGGAATCAAACTGGTGGTCTCCTGCATTGCAGGCAGATTCTTTACCAGCTGAGCTACCAAGGAACCCCCAGTTACCAGGGGAGCTATGTGTTGGGTCCAGGCAAATAAAAATGAGTCTGAAATCATCTTTGCCTGAAAAAAAAAACATTGCATTATTTAATAATGTATATTGGGGGAAAAACTATAAATATATATTAGCAAACATTGGGGAGAACTTTTTTTCAGAACACAGCACTAAGTGGGGAAAAAGATAATAGAAGAAGGAATAATTTTTTTCTTACAGGCTGGATGATAGGGTAGATGCAATTAAAATCCAGCAAAGCTAGTGATAGCAGCCACAAATAAAGAAGTAATAAAGTGTGAAGAGAATTCAGAGAAGACAGAATTTACTCCTATCTTAGATGAATCTGCAAGGCTTCACAGTTTCTTCAAAACTGTTGTGGGTCTTGAGAGATGAGAATAAAAATTTACTCATCTAGCAAGCATTTTTCAAGCATTCAGTTTATTTATCAAACCATCTCTAAGCATCAAGCACTATAGCAAGTATCTGAGATACAGTGAAGCTATAGCTTTGCCCTTATAGCTCTGCCTTACAGGAGCTAACAGTCCGGTCATGGAAGAGACAGACATATAAAAATATTCAAGCTATAATAGATTTATTATATTAAAATATAATGAATATATTATGTCATACTGATATAATATAAGATATAGCATAATATAATTACTGAAGGAGTTCTTGAATCTACATTAGATCTACAACTGTGTGTGTGTGTCTGCGTATCTGTGGGTCTGTGTATTTTTGTATGGAAAGGGAATCAAAGAACTCTTCCTAGAGAAGACATCTGAGCCAAGTGTTGAAGAAGAGAACTTCAGAAAGCTGCCCAGAGAGGTTGGAGACGCAGGAGCATTCCAGGTGAAGAAGGAAGAAAACTGAATTTTCTTTGTTGCTTAGTGGCTAAGTCATACCCGATTCTTTGCGACCACATGGACTGTAATCCTCCAAGCTCCTCTGTCCATGGCATTTCCCAGACAAGAATACTGGAGAGGGTTGCCATTTCCTTCTCCAGGAGATCTTCCCAACCCAGGGATTGAGCCTGCGTCTCCTGCATTGGTGGGCGGATTCTTTACCACTGAGCCACCTGAGCCTAGTTTCTGAGGAAACTTTTTTTTTAAAAAAGGGAGTGTCAAGGGTATAGTGTAAGGAGATGTGGAGTGAGATCTAGCAGTGGGAATGAGCGTGTTCATTATGATTTAGACACGATCTAAGAGAAGAAGCTAAAGCTCAGATAAGGGCCAGATCATAAAAGGCTTTGTACCAAGCCACCGGGAGTAACAGTGGCTGCTGGGCGGCTGAGCCTGCCATGAAGGAGTCTGGGTCAACTTGGTGTATCTAATTCATTTCTGCCACCTCTCACTCAGCTAGCTAAGTTAGAATATATATACCGTCAATTCCAGGAACTATGAAACCAAAACCTATTGGTATTATTTGAAAAAACTTTGGGAACGTGAAATAACACTTAGTTTGTAATCACTAGTTTCATCTTTGGATAGAGAGGTTATAATTTACGTCTGAAAATCAAGAGACATAAAACAGTTCTGTATAGACGCACACACTTTTTAAAGTGGTAAGAGATGGTATAGTTTTCGAGTAATATCTTGGGAGTAGTTTCTTCCATATTGAATCACTTAGAATCTTTATTTGCCTTGTTCTTGGAACATTTAATATCACGCTCATACTCAGACACTCAGCCGTGTTCGACTCTTTGTGACCGTATGGACTGTAGCCTGCCAAGCTCCTCTGTCCATGGGGTTTTTCCAGCAAGAGTACTGGAATGGGTAGCCATTCATTTACTCATTCAGTTCACTGATATCCATTACTGGTTGAAGCATTATTGCAAATACTTTTTATCCTTCTTTTTTCTGGAGTTCTTGAAGATCAAATAAAGCACTGGATATAAAACTGCAAGTTGAAAATATCATTTATTTCTCCATCTAGTTATCAGTAACTTGAGCAGCAGAGATAAAAGCCTTTCCTAGTGAACTTCTGGGAATTTAAAAGAATTATCTTTCCACCTGTTTCCCAGTTCACCACTGTGATATAAACACCACTTGGAGAAACCTAGTTTAGAGTGAAAGCAATGTCATTTTGTACAGAGTGATGTGTGTCACAAAGTATTTGATTAACTAGGGTGGCCAAAGACAAAGTTAATTATTTGGTCAATATTTTACTAGGTTTTTCAGTTATTACCCATTTTATTTTTAATTACTTTTCCCTATTCTCCTTCTGATGTTATATAAACATCTACACATCTGACTAAAGATTAAATCATATTTTATCAGAAACCTATACCTGACATCATTACATAAAAACATGTCATTTGCAATAAGAAAGAAAATCTTCAGAAAAAGAATCATGCTTTTTTAAAAAACCTACATTGAGATGTGACAGCCGGGTGATAGACAAAAACTATTCAGCTTTTACAGTTTGAAGATATGTGGAAAAAATGCCTCTGAGAGTGGATTTCATGAAAAGTACAGAATCAAGGCACAACTGTGTCTGTTAGTCTTTATTGTTACTTTATGTCATAACTTTGGATTAGTCATTAAAAATGTGAAAGGAGTCATATGTTTTCTGCAACAGAACAGAACACTATATACAAGGCCAATTTGCAAAGCTCCAGTCTGCAACTTCCCTGAAAAATGGAACTCTGAAAAATCTGTGCTCTGGGGACTTTCTCATTTCAAAGCAACTAGCAGGAATTTTGCTTAAATCAAATCTTAGAACTGAATGCTCTATTCTCTGGGTTATCACAGCATGTATTTGAAAAAAATACAGTATCTGTAAATTCCTAGGATGAAACAACAGGACAATGAAGTAAACTGAACTTCTAAACTCTTCTACTGAGTAGCTGTCTTCTCATTATAATTAATACTAATTCATTCTATTATTAACAAGTCAAATAATACAGAAGCGTATGAAGGTAAATATTATAGTTTCTCCTGCTTCCCATTCCTTCCTTCCTTTGGACCACAAATATCTTGTATATATTCCTCCATATCTTTTAAAACATGTCCTATATATTAAGAACCAAAGTTGGATATTTTTAACACAGTCAACATGATCTACAATTTGGAATTTCTATAAAATGCAGGTTTTCAATCATTTTTACAACAAAAAGTTCTTTTTTTTCCCAATTAAATCTCTCATTAAAATTATGGTACTTCCATGATTAAAGGCTGTTCTCAGCTTAAACGTCACTTAAATGTCTAGTTTTATCTCATCAACTAGATTCATAATAAATTCTTGAGGGATTTTTGAAGGTGTTTAAAGCTGTAGGTTCCTTGAGGCAAAGTGAATTAACTACCATTCTATTACCAATTTTCTCTTGATATAATAGGGACTATTTATAGTCTCTTTTATGTAAAAAAAAAAAGGGGGGGCTCCTCTGGTGGCTCAGATGGTAAATAATCTGCCTGCAATGCGGGAGACCTGAGTTCGATTCCTGGGTCGGGAAGATCCCCTGAAGAAAGGAATGGCAACCCATTCCAGTATTCTTGTCTGGAGAATTTCATGGACAGAGGAGCCTAGCAGCTACAGTCCATAGGGTCACAAAAAGTTGGACACAACTGAGAAACCAACACTTTGTATAAAATGATATAGATATAGATGGGTTTCTTCACTATCAACAAAAAACATTCTCAAGCACTGTGGCAGCAGAAACTGACACAGTGCATGGGAGATACAAAATTGCCCAGTATTTGTGGAACGAATAATATGCCTCTGAACATCACAAGCAGCCATAGCATTCTCTGGTGCACAATTTGAAAACCACTAGCTTAGTGGACAGGGTTTCCACAAAGGGGTAAGATATCTGGTTTACTGCCTTGAGTTTCACACATAACCTCTCTGTATTTTAGTAACAATCTCTATTTCACTTGTCTTACCTGGAAACACTTGACATCATTGGCCACCTAGCTTTCCCATTCTTTCCCAGTTCTCCTCTACACTCCAGAAAATTTCTCTAGTGTCCTGCATGGGGGACAGTCTCCAGAAATCCAGTATTATCCAGTATAGCTCTCTTCACCTTGCTATTTGACATGCTCTTTTTTTTTTTTTTTTTTAACATGATCTTATCTACTTCTGTGGTCTTAGTTACAGGTGCGTTGGTGGCCTCTGGATCCTTGCTCCAGAATCTACCGTTCACCTGACCTCCAGAAAGTATTTCTAACTGCTACCAGACCTCACTGTATGTTCTTTAGATTTTTCAATCTCAGGTATATATCACTATCCTTTCTATCATCATTCTCCATAATCATGGGTGTATGTGTCTGTCTGTTTACTGTATTCTCCATCTTGGCTTATGACATTGATTGTTGAATCTAGGAAGCTAGCTCATTTTAAATAATCATCACATCCTTTTACATATCACCAATTCTTGTTAGTTCTACCTGTTCAATAGCTCTCAAACCTACAATTTTTCCCAAAGCCAGTGTATTGAGTCAGGACCTCAAGATCTCTCATATAAATTGTCTATCTGCTATGATGTTGATAAAATATTTTTTATAAAAAAAATCAAGAATATGAACATTTCATTCCTTTACTTGAAAAATGTCAGTGACTTCCATTGCCTAATTTAGTAGCCTTTGTATAATCCCAGGGAATACACTTAGGTTCAGGAAGAAAACATTGGGACTTCTCTTTATATTCATTTTTTCTCCTTTGGCAATATATGATATTTACTAAATAATGTGAAGGAAATGGCAACCCACTCCAGTATTCTTGCCTGGAGAATCCTGTGGACAGAAGAGCCTGGTGGGCTGCTGTTCATGGGGTCGCACAGAGTCGGACACGACTGAAGCGACTTAGCATGCATGCAAATAGTGTGAGATATACAAGTTACAGAGTAAAATAACAAAATGGAGGCCTATGACTGCATTACTAACTTACGTCCTAGAATATCACCCGAACTGTCTCTGACTCCTTAGCTTTCACTTCTCTTCTCCTCCTACTTCCACTGACCCACCTCCATCTAGGCTGAATGTTATTATTTTTTAAATTTCCTGACTTCTTTGTAAGTTTGTAACATATGTTTTTATTTAGAAGTAATACATTATTTAGTTTGCTCTGTCCTTGAACTTTCAAGAAAGTGGAATCATACTGTACTTAGCCTTTGTAACTTGCCTTTAAACTCATTATTATGTTCTAAAGATTAATTCATGAGGCTGTATTTTATTGTTTTTACTGAGGGAGAGTATTCCATTATGAAAATATATTAACAGTTATTTATTCATTCTCCTATTGATGGATATTTGGATTCTTCCAAGTTTAGCTAGTATGGAAAAGTCTACTATGGATAATATTATATATTCTCTGGGAGCACATGTAAAACTTTCAAGGCTATACTTTGCAGTGGAATTATTGTATCATAGAATAGGCAAATGTCTAAAACATAAACTAGTAACAGTTATACAGGTATATATTTTATTTTTAAATGTATTAAAGATATATTAAGAGTGAGTGCCCAAAACATTTTTTTTCTGAATAGGAGTATGTGAGCAAAAATGTTTGGAGACCACTGATTTATAGAATAAAATATCACTCCCAGACCTAGCTCCAAATTCCCTCTTTCATTTTCATTTTTCCAAAATAAACCTCTTATGCTCTTGCTGCTACTAACTTCCATCGTATGTATCACTATAATATTATTTATTAAGTTGAATAGTTGTTGTTTATTTCATGTCAGTCTCCTCACCTTGACTTAATAATAGTCAAGGGCAGAATTACAGTCTCATTCATTTTTGTATCTCTAGTACTTGGCAGTGGTAGCATGAAGTAAAGTAAAAAGTTACATATTTATCAAATAAATGAAATAATGTAAAATGGTAGGAATACCATTTTATATAGCTGAGAAATGAAGTATCATGAGAAAATCCTGTATACTATAGGGGAAAAGCCTTATATAAACTTAGGTATTAGTATTTTATGATACTATTTGATCTATGGTGTTTTACAGCCTGAATATCAAAATACATGTTTTAATTTAGAATTAATCAGGAAAGCCAACACTCTATTTGCTCCTTATCTTCACCTTAGATGCATGAGAACCATAGCAGAACAATGGAAGATTCTCTTCAGTCTCTAACTTATGTCCTCTTTTTCACTATTCCTAAAAGAATAAGATTATATTAGAACAGAAAGATAACTGGGCTAGGAATCAAAGAGAGCAAGATTTGTCTCAGGTCTGTATTTGTGATTTTTCATAAACTGCTCATTTTATTTGATAATATGCATAATAATTTAAAAGAGCTATTGCTTAGTAGCATGTGTCAGGCAAAGTGATATACACTTTACATAGACTATCTTATTTAATAACAGTTATAAATGTTGCCCCATTTTACAGAAGAAGCAAACGAGAAGCAGAGGGATTATATAATTTGCTCGAGGTCCTAAGACACAAGTCACAAGTCACTTACCATCTGGAATCTGTTTTCTTTTTAAATGATAGTGCTGTTCTATTTTGCTCTGGTTTCTTTCCAGGAGTTTTAAAAGGATCAAATGAGATCATCTGTGTGAGAACATTTTATACTTTTTGACACTTTTCCTATTCAACAAATATTTCTTTAGTACTTAGCACACACAGTGTCCTGCAGTAGACACACATACACACACGCATACACACACACATGCCCAAAGATGATGAATTATACAGTAAGCAGTTGTTGGGGGGCCTTGAAATCTTGGAGAGGAGATACAGAAATCTATAAATGACAGTAACATAATAGTCCCTACTTTTATGTAGGAGAGATGCCTTCTAAGCCGAATATGTTAAAAGATGACTGAGTTTTCTAGGTAGGTACTGTGTTAAGGGGCATAAAAAGAAGTGAAAACCAAGACCAAAGACAAAGGAGGTGAAGCACATGATACCTGGGAAATAATGTTAGCCACTGTGTCAGAAACACAGGGTGTGGGGCTGCATGTAGCAGGAGAAAAAGCCAGAAAGAAGGGTAAGATGGAACTGGCATATAAAGGATTTGGGGTCTGAATTATTACAGTGAGCTAATGGGAATTGTGTGTGTGTGTGTGTGTGTGTGTGTGTGTGTGTGTGTGTGTGTGTGTGCGTGCACATGCACATGCTCAGTCCTCTCCAACTCTTTGCGACCCCCATGGGCTGTAGCCTGCCAGGTTCCTCTGTCCATGGGATTTCCCAGGCATGAATACTGGAGTGGGTTGCCATACCCTCCTCCAGGGGATCTTCCCCATCCAGGAATTGAACCCACATCTCCTGCATCCTTCTGCATTGGCAAGAAGATTCTTTACCACTGAGCTACCTGGGAAACCTAATGGGTATCATAGAAACATAGAAACATTTAACTAGGCAAGTATTGGATTGACTGAAAAGTTTGTACAGGTTTTTCATACCATCTTATGCAAATACTTGAACAAAGCTTTTGGCCAACCCAATACTATGATGTTAACAATAAGAATATCAATAATAATAATACTTTTTATAACAATAATAATAGATAATATTTATTGAACAATTAATATATGCCAGTAACTACATTAACGCGTGACTGACTCAACTTTTAGTTTCCCTATGAGGTAGGTATAGTTTTTCACTCCATTCACTATGCTCTTAGCCTCATTCCCATACTGTCAAAATAGTGGTGACTCCAGAAAGTCAGCACAGTAAGAAATGAGGTGAGACAATCCTACAAATAAGTCTGAGGGGCTAAGAGACCAGCTGGGTTGTTTGTTTTCTGTCTGGTTGGTTGTGGGGTTTTTTGCATTGCTTTGTTCTCTGATCCTACATTTATACAGCAAACATATTACTTGTTCTTAATTTGT
Source organism: Cervus canadensis (assembly GCF_019320065.1). Classification (NCBI taxonomy): domain Eukaryota; kingdom Metazoa; phylum Chordata; class Mammalia; order Artiodactyla; family Cervidae; genus Cervus; species Cervus canadensis. The sequence goes on from NC_057387.1 coordinate 70,386,375, forward strand.
TTAGGATGGCTTGAAGGGAGTCTGGTAGAGAGCAGGCTGTTACAGCTTTGCCTTCTAAAGCTTTATCAAGGTGTCAGCACTGGAGAGTGATTTGGAAGAAGACAGTAGATTTACAAGGGCATTGTTACCAATTGTTAGTACCTGCAGCAGCTCAGCAAAGCTCATGGAGGACACCAAGGGCATTGAAATGGTCATAATACCATGGCTGGCCCTAACACAGCAAGCTTTCAAGCACGGACAAGCTTATTTATATATGTGCCCTCATGTCTTGAAATCACTGCTTTGCATGAGAGCAGACACAGGATGCAGTTAGTCATGCCTTTCTCACGTGCACCAGGTGTCAGCTGGTGGTTTTAACTCCTGACATTTTACTGCTATGCCAAAGCAAACTGCACCTTATGGGCAAACAAGTCCTTGTTTCAGGTAGAAAAATATTCTGCCAGTGAGAAGTTATGCGTTACACATGCACTACAGGGAGGTAGGTGTGGTTTTTTTCTGTTGGAATTTCTAGCCTTACAGCCCTCCTTCTTTCTTCACACTTGGAAATAAAGTGTACCGGGTCGTATATTTAATGAATGTCCTTTCTGAAAGACATGGGGTATTCATCAGAGACCCAGAAACTACCTCCAAGAACAGTCTTCTATGTCCAAGTACCTGGCTGGGGAAGAACCTAGAAATTTGGACTATAACTTGAACTTAAAAAGTAGGCAGAGGGACTTTTCTGGTGGTCCAGTGGTTAAGATTCTAGGCTCCCAATGCAGGGGGCCCAGGTTTGATCCCTTGTCAGGGAACTAACCCACATGCCACAACTAAGACCTGCACAGTTAAATAAAAAGAAAAACAACTAGGTAGAGTCTATTGCTTGACCTGCATAGATATTGGATGGAGTAAATGGTGACCCAGGGAGGTTCCCACGTGGCACGAGTGGTAAAAAAAACAAACAAACAAACAAAAAAAAAAACTCCACTGCCAATGCAGGGAAAGTAAGAGACAAAGGTTCTATCCCTGGGTCAGGAAGATTCCCCAGAGGAGGGCATGGCAACCCACTCCAGTATTCTTGCCTGGAGAATCCCATGGATAGAGGAGCCTAGCGGGCCATAGCCCATAGGGTCTCAAAGAGTCAGATACGACTGAAACAATTTAGCACTCACAGATCTGTTAGCAAGGAAATGATGCTCTGGTAATGGACAGCATACTGAGTGCTCGTATAGACACATATCACCTCTTCCTTTGTACATTCAGAGATGAGCACAGGTTTTTCTGGGTATATTCCTGACTCTGCTATGAGACCATAAGCTCCTTGAAGGCAAAGATTTTCTATTTTGTTAATTGCTACTACTTAGAACCTGCCTCTTGAGAAATCTGTATGCAAGTCAAGAAGCAACAGTTAGAACCAGACATGGAACAACGGACTGGTTCAAGATTGGGAAAGGAGTACTTCAGGGTTATATGTTGTGATCCTGCTTATTTAACTTATATGCAGAGTACATCATGCGAAACACCCAACTGGATGAAGCACAAACTGGAATCAAGATTGCGGGAGAAATATCAATAACCTCAGATATGCAGATGATACCACCCTATGGCAGAAACTGAAGAGCCTCTTGATGAAAGTGAAAGAGGAGAGTGAAAAGGCTGGCTTAAAATGGAACATTCAAAAAATAAAGATCATAGCATCTGGTCCCATCACTTCATGGCAAATAGATGGGGAAACAGCAGAAACAGTGATAGACTTCATTTTCTTGGGCTACAAAATCACTGCAGATGTTGACTACAGCCATGAAACTAAAAGACACTTGCTCCTTGGAAGAAAAGCTATGACCAACCTAGGCAACATATTAAAAAGCAGAGACATCATTTTGCCAACAAAGGTCCATCTAGTCAAAGCTATGGTTTTTCCAGTAGTCATTTATGGATGTGAGAGCTGGACCATAAAGAAATCTGAGTGCTAAAGAATTGATGCTTTTGAACTGTAGTGTTGGAGAAGACTCTTGAGAGTCCCTTGGACTGCAAGGAGATCAAACCAGTCAATCAGTCCTGAATATTCATTAGAAGGAGTGATGCTGAAGCTGAAGCTCCAATCCTTTGGCCACCTGATGCAAAGAACTGACTCATTGGAAAAGACTGATGCTGGGAAAGATTGATGGCAACAGGAGAAGGGGCTGACAGAGGTGAGATGGTTTGATGGCATCACTGACTCAAAGCAGATGAGTTTGAGCAAGCTCCAGGAGTTGATGATAAACAGGAAAGCTTGGCGTGCTGCAGGCCATGGGGTCACAAAGAGTCAGACTCAACTGAGTGACTAAACTAACTGACTACTCAGAATAGTACTTAGGACATAAAAAACTCAGTAAATCTTCTTCACTCTTTATTTAAAAAATCATATGTATACTTATGGCTGATTCACATTATTGCATGGCTGAAACCAACACAGAATTTTAAAGCAATTATCCTCCAATTAAAAATAAAAATTTAGTTTTGGATATCAAAAATATATATCGGGCATTTGTCATGTTTATTTACAGTTTAAATGAATAAATGAATGACTGTGTGTATGAATAAAAACCAAATTATGGACTTTAACCACCACAGGTATGGGTGTAGCTAAGTTTTACCAGCTTTGTGGATAATCTTATCTACAGCCAGTTTATTTGTAAGAGTCAGCCTTGTACAGAATATGTGTCTCATCAACAATATACAAAAGTTGTCAAGATTCTTGATTTTTCCTTCAGTGCTTCTTGTCCTTTGACATGTAACCACATTTAATGGTCAGGAATAAAATACACAATGGCTGCCAAATTCAGTGTTCCTGCTTCAGAAGGGAGAACAGAAGCTGACATTTACTTTACTTCTAGGATGTGCTATGTTCCTTCACAAGTTATTTAATTTAATTCTTAAAATAACTATCTGAAGTGGTGGTGGTATTATCCTTATTTTATATCTATGAAAAAAATCAATGCTTCTTTTCAGACAAAAAACAGTATTTTTTTCTTTTCCTAGATAATGATTTTTTCATATATTTGTCTTCCCCTGTTGACTAAAGTTGTTAGATAAAGCTTTCTTTTTTTTTTTCTTTTTTTTTTCTTTTTTTTTTAATGTAAAGAGTTCGCTTTATTTTTTAGTTAGGCAAAAATTCAAAAGTTTTCTAAAATATATATGCTATACATACTATTTATATAGATGTATTCAAAAGCTTTTCTACTACAATTGATAAAAACTTGAGAAAGAACATAGAAGAGATAGAGAAATTGGAAAACAAACTAAATGAAGTGGGAGCACTGAATATGAAGTAGAAAAAGTGAAACAAACTAGGTAAAAGTAAAAGATCCTCATATAGTCCATTTGTTTTTAAACATGGCTGCTCATTAGAAACATATCTGGAGCTTTGGAGAAAAAAAGCAATACCTGGGCATTTGTATTTTTCAAAAATTTCCAAGATAATTCTGATATGCATCTGGATTTTAAAAAGTGATTACAGGTTAAACTATGATAGTTTGGTGATATAGAATTCTATTATTTTTCTGTTGCCCAATCATATAACATGATCAGGTAATAGTTAACATAATCACAGTAGCAAAAGATGTTTATCAAATTTCACAATCAATAGCCAGACAAAAATAAAGATGATTACAGTTGCAAACCATAATGGGAACGTGATTAACCTAACTATAAAATAATTACATACAATTTGGGGGTTGATGCAGTAAGTGGAAGTTCATACATGCTATTGATTCCTTCTAGTGTATTTATATCTGTTAGTTTGTTCTTTAGTTCTTGTGGGTCTTTGGTAAACATTTCTTGCATCTTCATTGTTTTCCCAAGATCCTGGATCATCACTATTGTTATTCTGAATTCTTTTTCTGAAAGATTGCCTCTCTCCATATAGGTTTTTTTTTTTTTTTCCTGGGGATTTATCTTGTCCCTTCATCCGGGACATAAGTTTCTACTTTTTCCTTTCCTTAATGTAATGATTAACTTTCTGTAATGTTTAGCCACTGTGGGATTATGATCCTTCTTGCTTCTGTCTGCTCTCTGATGGAGGAGGCTAAGAGGCTGGTGTAGGCTTTCTGATGGAAGGGATTGGTGATGGGAAAAACTGGGTTTTGCTCACTAAATCTTTATTTTTTTCCCCCTTTATTTTCATTAGTTAGAGGCTAATTACTTTACAATATTGTAGTGGTTTTTGTCATACATTGACATGAATCAGCCATGGATTTACGTGTATTCCTCATCCCGATCCCCCCTCCTACCTCCCTCTCCACCCGATTCCTCTGGGTCTTCCCAGTGCACCAGGCCCAAACACTTGTCTCATGCATCCAGCCTGGGCTGGTGATCTGTTTCACCCTAGATAATATACATGTTTCGATGCTGTTCTCTCGAAACATCCCACCCTCGCCTTCTCCCACAGAGTCCAAAAATCTGTTCTGTACATCTGTGTCTCTTTTTCTGTTTTGCATATAGGGTTATCGTTACCATCTTTCTAAATTCCATATATATGTGTTAGTATACTGTATTGGTCTTTATCTTTCTGGCTTATTTCACTCTGTATAATGGGCTCCAGTTTCATCCATCTCATTAGAACTGGTTCAAATGAATTCTTTTTAATGGCTGAGTAATATTCTATGGTGTATATGTACCACAGCTTCCTTATCCATTCATCTGCTGATGGGCATCTAGGTTGCTTCCATGTCCTGGCTATTATAAACAGTGCTGTGATGAACATTGGGGTGCACGTGTCTCTTTCAGATCTGGTTTCCTCAGTGTGTATGCCCAGAAGTGAGATTGCTGGGTCATATGGCAGTTCTATTTCCAGTTTTTTAAGAAATCTCCACACTGTTCTCCATAGCGGCTGTACTAGTTTGCATTCCCACCAACAGTGTAAGAGGGTTCCCTTTTCTCCACACCCTCTCCAGCATTTATTGCTTGTAGACTTTTGGATAGCAGCCATCCTGACTGGCGTGTAATGGTACCTCATTGTGGTTTTGATTTGCATTTCTCTGATAATGAGTGATGTTGAGCATCTTTTCATGTGTTTGTTAGCCATCTGTATGTCTTCGTTGGAGAAATGTCTGTTTAGTTCTTTGGCCCATTTTTTGATTGGGTCATTTATTTTTCTGGAATTGAGCGGCAGGAGTTGCTTGTATATTTTTGATATTAATCCTTTGTCTGTTTCTTCATTTGCTATTATTTTCTCCCAATCTGAGGGCTGTCTTTTCACCTTGTTTATAGTTTCCTTTGTTGTGCAAAAGCTTTTAAGTTTAATTAGGTCCCATTTGTTTATTTTTGCCTAGATAAAGCTTTCTTAACCAAAAACAATCTCAATCCTTGGCTTTGTACCTATATCTAAAATCCCCATATTACTTATATTTTGGATGTGGACATTGATATTATAAGTCCACATGCAAACATAATCTGCGAGAAACAAAGTAAACCATAATTAACTACTAACACCTTTGTTTCATTTGGTTTCTGAGATTTCTTTAGCATGGAGACCCTAAAAAATAAAAGCCTGGTCAAAATTACTTTGAAGCTCTGCCCAGTCTCAATGAGACTTTGAAATGAAGTCCTGAGCAGCTAAATCTCAGAAAGGATAGGAATCTGCCAGGCTTCCCTGGTGGCTCAGATGGTAAAGAATCTGTCTGCAATGCAGGAGACCCAAGTTCAGTCCCTGGGTTGGAAGATCCCCTGGAGAAGGGAATGGCAACCCTCTCCAGTACTCTTGCCTAGAGAATTCCATGGACAGAAGAGCCTGGTGGACTACTAACCATGGGTTTGCAAAGAGTCAGACATGACTGAGTGACTCACACTTTTGAATAATCTGCCAGCCCTCCATTTTTTTTTTTTTTCCAGCCCATTAGGAAGAGTGTCACTCAAAACATTAAGTTGAGTAAAAGGCTGGAAAGGCAGGGATGACGAACTTGGATTTGAGCAGAAAAATGGATGCTCTACCACCTTAGTTTCTCCAGAGATTCTTAGTCTGTTTCCTGACCATCCACTTTGCATTATGACTTGTATTTTTTTCCCCTAAACTCATGGCACTTTCTATTACTATAAATAATAGATAAATTTTAAAAAAATTGTCAGAATTAATCAGGCCCCCAACTCTTAGCCCCAGAGTTTGCCACAATTGATAGAGCCTCTGTAAAGAGAAAGATGGTCCCTGTGAGCCAAGCCTGCTCCAGTAAGACTATGGCTCTCTTTCGTGAAGACACTCTTATTACCTTAGACTTTGTTGTTCAGTCAGTCAGTCATGTCTGACGCTTTGTGACCCCATGGACTGCAACATGCCAAGCTTCCCTGTTCTTCACCATCTCCCAGAGTTTGCTCAAACTCATATGCATTGAGTCGGTGATGCCACCCAACCCTTCTCCTGCCTTCAATCTTTCCCAGAATCAGGGTCTTTTCTAATGAGTCAGTTCTTCACATCAGGTGGCCAAATGATTGAAGCTTCAGTTTCATCATCAGTCCCTCCAATGAATATTTGGGGTTGATTTCCTTCAGGATTGACTGGTTTGATTTCTTTGTAGTCCAAGGGACTCCGAGAGACCTGAGGCTGGTGGGACGTAAAACTTTTGGTGAGGTATTCAATGATGACTTCGCACCTATGATCACTGGATGTTCACTCTAATCCTCTACAATTCTTTTTCTTAAAAAAGACTTGGACTCTGTAAATGGAACTTTCCCTGACTTCTAATTATTTTCCTCTGTACTGAAAAGAGTATAAAATAGCATTTCCAATAAATGCAGATCAGTAGGCAATAACCATATCTTAGGTTCATTTTCTTTTATACCCCAGAAAAAGTAAAACTTGAAAAACAAATTTTTCTTCAATAGAAAAAGAAATTTTAAATGTCTAAAATGCCTGAATTTTAGTTCCTGTGAATGATATGGTAGCTGAATTGTTTGCTGCCTTAATTGAAATGATATCTAGCCATTTAAAAACGTTGTACAAGCAGACATACCAGACAGGTGCTTGAAATCTAAATGCATTCTCCCTGGGTAAATATGCTCTGAAAGATCTGTTTTCCGCTCTCTGTGTTTACTGACCAACTGTGTTCCCAGATTTCTCAGCTCCTCTCGGTTTACTGGAAGCAAAAGGTATATCTTGATGGGTTCTGAGAATTGGGGGAAAAAATCAAGGAAAAGACTCTTGATTGTATGAGCCAAAAGACCATCACATAAATGTACTGACTAGTGAAATTTCCTTTTAAGAAAGGGAAAAACTGGCAAAATTACTCCTTTGTCGCCATTTCAGAATTCAAAATCTCTTTGGTTTGGGTTAGTTCCCTGCAGACTAATTATAGGGCAGAGTTGAGGCTGTGGTTCAAATTATCGGAGAAATAAATTTTTATGGTCCATTGGGGAGTTGGGGAATGGGAAGAAGAAGGATTTAGAAGCCAGGCTTTACAGATGGTCTGCTTGAACAGAATGCAGTATCATTGCAAATGAACCCAGGGCATAATCCCCAGGTCTGAGCTGTTTGCAATTCTACTTTTTACTGAAAACCAAAACTTCTGTTTGTACTTCTGAGTAAGTGTCTAAGAAACTATGCCTGTTTTATCAATATGGACATTTTAGGCTTAAATGTAATTGTGAATTTTATTAATTCTTTGCTTCATTTTGCTTGGGCATTTGTATCCCATGTACCTGGTATGTAGGGAGGTCTACCTATGTATTAGCTATCATCCTTTGCTTCAGCCACTTCGATATGAAGTGTACCACAAATTGGAAACCTATTTGCTAATGTTCAAAACCTAACCATAAGGTCAGCACACTAGTGCTGTCAGAAGCCACAGGATCATTCATTCTAATGTTTGCCTGTTCTTGATGAGGAAAGAGAGGCCCAGAGTTTTCAAGGGCCTTGCCCAAAACTACACCACAAGTTTAAGTACAACCAGCCCTGGGGTTGAGACTTCTGATCCTTGGTTCCTATGACCTCAGATACAGATCATTTGCTTAATCAAAGCACCTGAGATGCCCTAGAGAAAAAGTAAATCTTTGGGAACAAAATTAACATCTTCCAAATTTGAATTTTGACAGAAATTGGCAAGAGGAACAATTGTATTAGAGGCTCTTAACCGCTAGAACATTTGGGGACTCCATAACTGTTAAGTCTGTTCTGACTTTTAGTGATTGCTAACAAGTGGGCAGTAGCTAATCAGGGTCTGCAAACTATCTAAATGGCTAGTTTGTTTTAAACCAGTTTTTTAACCACATTCTGTTTTTAATCAGTACACTAGATTTGTGTCTTCATCACTTCCTTCTTGGTTATTTTATAAGAATAATCATCTAAGTTTTGTGTAATTCTTAACCAGTTTACTTCCTTTCCAAACTCTCCATTCATTCATTTGCTCATTAACAAATTTATCCAACCTGCACTTAGAAATCATCACATGCCAGTACACAAAGATGTATAAGACAGTTTCTCTTCTCACAGTTCATAGCCCAGGGAGGGGAATATAGACCGTAACAGAAAATGACAATTCAAAAATCTGATTGAAGTCCACATACACATGAGAATCACATGCACAATTCTGTGATTTTCTCTAGTAAGGCAACTTACAATATAATTTTATGCAAATGCTTCTTACACTAAGCTTGTGAGGTAGGCAGAATAAACAGAGGTCTCAGGAAGGTTAAAATGTTATCGATAAATCACAGAGACCCTATCTGTCCTGTTCCCACTGTGACCTGTGCGCAAGTTCCGGGCATACACTGAGAATTCAATAAATATTTTTTTACTGAAATACTGAACATTGCTAGTTAATGTGAAACTGATCGTTAAACTCAGGTGTCCAGATCTTGAGACCAGTGTTTATTCTGCTGGATCCATATGTAGTGTCAGCTGTGATCATTCCCTCTCTTTGCTCCTCAGAGCAATGGCTTTCATCTGCCTTGAATTCCATCTGCTTGAGAAAAAGCATTCCAATTAATTAATGATTCTGAAACTACTACCTAATATATTAACAAACTTGACAATGGTCTGGTTGAGGCAAAAGATGACTGGTTCTCTAGGTATTGCACCTGAGTAGCTAATTTTTATCAGAGGAGCCATCAGATCACATAAGAGAGATGACCACACTGCTCTCTTGCAGAATGCCAGCCTTAGGAGCCCTTTGGCAAGCTTATGAAAAACAGTGCAGAGCCAGAGATGTGACATTTTCTAATGACAAATAACTGGATTTGATTCTGAAATGCTCATATTCTTCATCATTAAAAGATGGACACTATAAAATTAGTGGTTATGATGATGCCAATGATGACAGTAATGAAGTTAATAATAAAAAGGAAAAGAGCTACCATTTATTTAGACCAAACTACAATCCAGCAACGTGCCAAATGATTTCTACATGTTATCTCAAACAAGTCCTAACAATTCCATATTAGCAATAATATCATCCATTCCAATTCACAGGTAACAGAGGCTTTCATTAAATCCAAATATTCAATAAGTGCAATTCATTCTTAAGAGGATGTGCTGCTCTCTTCTGCTTACAGCCACTTTAATCTATTTCTCTTTACACACACACACACATAATATTAGAGAAAATAAAAGTGTATCAGCTGTAACAAAGGGAAAGCCCGCAGTTGATTAAACAAAATACTGAAGACCATGAAATACTTCCCAATTCATAACATGAAGCATTATCCTGACACCAAAACCAGGAAAAGACATTACAGAAAGCAAGCTATAGTCCAATGTCTCTCATGAACACAGACACAAAAATTATTTTACAAGTATTAGTCAATCAAATCCAATGACATAAAAAGGCATAGCATCATGACTACATGCAGTTGTCCTAGAAAGACAAGGTGGCTTAACATTCAAAGATCAATGTAATTCATATCTGTGGACTAAAGAATAACCATATGATTATCTCAATTCTTGAAAAAAATGCACTTGAAGAAATCTAACATTCAGACTTGGTTAAATCTCTCAGAAAACCAGAGGTTAACAGGAACTTCCTTAATATGATAAATGGCATCAGTGAAATTCTGTAGCTTCATATCATACTTAGTATTTAAAAACCTAACACTTTCCTCCAAGATAGACAAGGAGACAGAGATGTCTGTTCTGTATTTCACATTGTACTGGAGATCCAGCCAGGGAAATAAGACAAGAATAAGAAAAAAAAGGAACATGGATCAGAAATTAGAAAAAATAAAACTTTTTTTTTCATAGATGACTTCACCACCTATGTAGAAAATTCTAAAGAATTTTTAATAAGCTATGGAAACTAACCAGTGAGTTTAATACGGTTATGAGATACAATGTGAAATTTTGAAAATGAACAACATTTTTATATACTAGTGATGAGCAATCAAAAATGGAAATTAAAAGATAATACAACTTACAATATCAAAAAATATAAAATAAGGATAAAGTTGATAAGTTATGCATAAAATTGATATGCTGAAAATTGTAAAGCATTGTTGAGAGAAATTTTAAAAGACCTAAATAAAGGAGAGGTAAATCATGTCCACAGAATGAAAGACAATATTGTTAAAGATGGCAATCCTTTCCAAATTTACCTATAGATTCAAGGCAAATCCAATCAAAATTTCAGCAGGTGTTTTCTATAAAATGATAAATTGATCATAAAATTTGTAGGAAAATGCCAAGAATACAGAACAACATTGAAAAATAAGCAAAATTGGAGGATTTATACTACTTGATTTCAAAACTTATTATAAAGCTAAAGTAATCAGAGTATGATACTGACATAAAGATAAACATAGATCAATGGATCAGAATAGGAATTCAGAACTAGTCCTACACATATATAATCAATTAACTTTTTTTTTAACAAAGGTGTTAAAGCAATTCAATGATAAAATTAATCTTTTCAACAATGATGCTGGAGCAATTAAATGTGTGTGTATGCTCAATCACTTAATTATATCTGACTCTTTGTGACCCTGTGAATTGTAGCATGCAGCATTCCCTGTCCTTCACCGTTTCCCAGAGCTTGCTCAAACTCACGTCCACTGAGTCAGTGATGCCATCCAGCCATCTCATCCTCTGTCACCCCTTTCTCCTCGTGCCTTCAATCTTTCCCAGCATCGAGTCTTTTCCATTGATTCAGCTGTTCGCATCGGGTGGCCAAAGTACTGGAGCTTCAGCTTCAGCATCAGTCCTACCAAAGAATATTCAGGGTTGATTTCCTTTAGGATGGACTGATTGGATCTCCTTGCTGTCCAAGAGACTCTTGAGAGTCTTCTCTAGCACCACAGTTCACAGGCATTGATTCTTCTGCACTCAGCATTTTTTACTGTCTAGCTTTCACATCCATACATGGCTACTGGAAAATCCATAGCTTTGACTATACAGACCTTTGTTGGCAAAGTAATGTCTCTGCTTTTTCATATGCTGTCTAGGTTGGTCATAGCTTTTCTTCCAAGGGGCAAGCGTCTTTTAATTTCATGCTTGCAGTCACCATCTGCAGTGATTTTGGAGGCCAAGAAAAGAAAGTCTGTCACTGTTTCCATTGTTTCCCCATCTATTTGCTGTGAAGTGATGGGCCCAGATACCATCACCTTAGGTTTTTGAATGTTCCATTTTAAGCCAGCTTTTTCACTTGCCTCTTTTTCTCTCATTAAGAGGCTCTTTAGTTCCTCTCTGCTTTCTGCCATAAGAGTGGTATCACCTGCATATCAGAGGTTATTGATACTTCTCCCCACAATCTTGATTCCAGCTTATGCTTCATCTAGTTGGGCATTTCTCATGATGTACTCTGCCTATAAGTTACATAAGCAGGATGATATAGCCCTGAAGTACTACTTTCCCAATTTTGAACCAGTCCATTTTAGACTGGGTTTAGAACCACATTAGGTTCTAAGTGTTGCTTCTTGACCTGCATACAGGTTTCTCAGGAGGCAAGTAAGGTGGACTGGTATTCCTATCTCTTTAAGAATTTTCCAGTTCATTGTGATCTACACAATCAAAGGCTTTAGTGTAGTTAATGAAGCAGAACGCATTCACTAGAATGGCTGAAATAAACACTGATCATACCATATGTTGCTGAGGTTGTAAAACAAGTAGAACTCTCTCTTTCACTATTGATGGGAATGGAAATTAGGACAACCGTTTAGCCATGTCTTAAAAGGCTAAACCTAACACATACTATATGTGTTCTACAGTTATTCTACTGCTAGCTATTTACCAAGAGAAATAAAAGCTTTTCTGTACCCAAGACTTGTACGCAAATATTCATAGCAGCTTTGTTTGTAATGCTCCAAAGCTAGACTAGAAACAACTCGCAAGTACATAATAGATAAGCAAACTGTGGAATACATTTATTAACACAATAGAATACTACTAATAAAAAGAAAAACTTGATATATGCTAAAACATGAGTAAGTCTCAAAGCAATTATAAATGAATCAGTCAGGCAAAAAGTACATACTACATAATAAAATTTGTATAAAATTCAAGGAAATACAAAATGCAACAGCAGGATGCAGACTGCTAGTTGATTGAGGATGGTGGTGGTCATGGAGAGATGTGTTGCAAACAGGCACAAAGGAAATATTGTGAGGGAAGTGTGTGTTCTGTTTCCTGATGGTATAGTTTCATGGGTGTATACATATGCCCCTAGTGATCAAATTGCATACATAAATATGTGCAATTTGTTTTATGTTGATTATACCTCGAAGCAACTATAAACATAAAAAAACAAAAGAAATTAAAATAGAAGCCTTCTTCTCTCCTTTGTTTCAAATTGAGTCTAACTATTACATGGCTGACATGGACACTCAATGGTATCTGGGACTCAGCCTCCTACAGTCTTCTTGCTCTAAAATCCACAACATGCAGCTTTCATCTTATGGTTTAAAATAGCTGTTCCATCTCATTCTGTTATATCCATGTGATAGCCAGTGGGAGAGAGGGGAAAGAAGTGGAAGTAAATCCTTTCTTTTAAGTGCATAAACGAGACTTTGAACACATCGCTTCTGCTAACATTCCACTGAACTGTGCTGCTGCTGCTCCTGTCTCCTCAGTCGTGCTACATGACCACAATTTACCAAGGGAGACCAGGACATTTAGTCTTTTAACTGTGTTATTATGTACCTAGCTAAAAATCAGTTACCATTACTAAGAGATAAGATTCTAGAAATCTCTACCCACCCCAAATATAAACATTTTATATGGGATTTCACTTGAACCAATTCAATGAATAGGCTATTGATTATGTTATAGTTTGTAAAGGTCACAGATCAGAGACATTCTCTGTTTTTTTTCTTTTTTTCCTGTTATAAAATGGAAAGAGCTAGATACTATATTGAAGAAGAAAAGGATGGTCTCCTGGATTCTAAAATCAGAGTCCAAAGCTGTGTGGATGTTGAGAAGATGTGACAATTGCCTATGATTTTGTAGCATCTTGTAATTATGTTGTCTTCTCAAAAACACCCAAAGTCACTAAAACTTTGAGTTCTTTAATCTATGACCAGCCAGGTCCGCTGATATTTCTTTGAGTCTGCATAGTGTACTTCTATCTCCATGCACATTAGAGCAATGTTTGATGTTATTATCATCTAATTTCTGAGAAATTACTTTTTCCCATCATGACTGAGGACCTTAGAATTATGAAAGTACTAAGAAATTGTATAGCTCTGCTACAAAATGTACGAGTCTCTTTTTCTTCCTGAATATTCATTAATAGAAGATGAAGGTAATCGGTCAAAAGTGAATAATAACAATAAACATTATTCATCTGGGGCCCTTTTATTCACTGTGGAATCAAAAACAAATACAATTTTTATTTCCACTTAAGCTATAATTCTATTTACCCTCTGAGTTTCACAGAGTTTTATTTGATCTAACCTCATTTTAAACTTTAGATAGAATGGTTTTAAAAATTCCATTATATGAGATTCTATCTCCCTCTTTCCCATCCTCTTTACAGTGAGGTCTGTTTCTGCCATTCTACATTTTTTGTCTTCCCCAGTTTATTTTTTCTTCTCCTTTCATAGAACACACACTTTGCATTTGAAATTTCATTTGAATGTACTTCTAATTCAAAGCTTAATATTAACCATTTTAAGGGAGAAAAGATTAGAATGAAGAGAAGAAAATGTATCTATAACTGTCACAAGGGTACTACCAGATTTCCAGAATTTAGGGAGAAGACATTCTTTTAAGATAAACATTTTCCTTAGTCCCATGAAGTATCTGATGTTATCAAAACATGTGCTCTAAATTTTGATTTGGAAAACAAGAATCATCCCTGTAACTTATGGAGAGGGAAATTTATGAGTTAATATAACTGAGTATAAAAGCCAGAAAATAGGTATTAAAAAGGAATAAAATGCCAGTAAAAATTAGATACAGGTATTTATAATCTAGGTTGTCTGACTGTCTCTCTCTATTTCTAACAGCCTGATATTTTGTTCAAGTTATGTACATTTGATTCTCAATCTATAATGATAAATTTTACACCTTTGACATCCTTGTTTTGGTGACTTTTGGGACCCTACTCCCAGTACACTGTTTATGACATTTTTTAAAACCGGTGCTTGTATATTTCTTCTATTTTGTAAATGTCACTTCTTTGTGGACATTCTCAGCAGAAAGGAAAGTTGAGGTATTTTTTTAGAGAAAATTAATTAGATCTAACAGTTTCTAGATCATTGATTTTTTCCCTAGGCAAAATGAAAATTCTGATTTTTTAAGGTATTCATTTAAAGTCACAGTCAAACGCTTCCAGCCATCTTCAGCATCCTGGATATAACTGGTTGGACAGGAGAACAGGGGACATGTATTGGGGATGAGTTGACAGATCCCACAACTGTGACCCTATCATCTAGCCATGTGGCTTTAGGTAGAACATGTGTCGTTTAGAGTTTGGCAGCAGAAAAAGCAAATGAGTTCATTTTGAACATGGGGATATTCTTTTGGATTAAAATTGCAAACCTTTAATTTCCTAGAAAAGTGCTTTCCTGTCACTGCTTTCAGTTCCTTGCAATTTCAATAAAATTTTGATCATGTGGAAATTGTTATTTATTAGCACTTACTGACAATAATAATAGGTAACAATTACTGAGTGCCTGCTAAAGTGCCAGGCAATATACTAATTTCTTTATGTGAAATATCTTAAATCATCTTCACGTTAATTCTATGATGTTTGTACTATAATGTGTGTTTACAGATGGGGACATAGAGCCCACAGTTGATAAGTGGTGATGTACACACCTCAATTCAATCCTCTGATTCTTAATGGATACATTTCCTTGTAAATGCCCTGCAATAAGGGAGAATGAAGAAAATTAATGCTTCTTATAGACACCCTTCATTTACTTGAGATATATTCCTTTTTGTTCCTTGTAATAACCTAGATGACATACATTCAAAGACATTTTTTTAAAAACTACAATAAAAACATCCTTGTCAAGTTGACTGTTGATAAGCCTGAATATTTTATTTCACTTGTGAATTAATGTATCTTCAGGCCATCTGATCTCAGTCTCTTCCTAGCTTCATTTCCTGCCACCTCCACACAACTGTGTGCAATTACGCCACATCCTGTGAGCTCTCACATTCCTGGACCTTCAATGCTTCCACCAGGAGTGACCTTCTTCTGCATTTAGCCATCCATTAGGATCTTTTGTAGGGCCCTCTGAGACTCCTCCAGGCAGAGTGAATTTCTGCTGTAATCCCATGTCAATTCATATATATTTTGACTGTACAGTATTTTCAGTATCATTTATGTTGAATAATGAAAACAGTAAAAAAAAAATAATGGTTTACACTGTAAAGTATGTCTCCCTCTCATGCTTGAATTGCAGGCCTTTCCTAGCCCAGCAACTATTCCCATGATAGTTACACACAGAAACATACATGCACACATAGCTTTGGGTTTTGCACAATTGAAAGCCTAAGCAGCACGGTATTCTGAATCTTGCTTTCCTCACTTGACAATATGTTAAACTTCTTTCTATATTAGCATATAAGCCTTATTATTTTTAATGGCTCTAAATATTTTAATATGGCACACCATAATTTATTTACCCATCATCTTATGATGGACATTTGAACTGTTTCTAGGCCTTACAAACAATGCTGCAATCAGTACACTTGCTTGTATGCTTCTAAAGAAACCCAGTGGATACAAGAATGATACTTGAAATCAGATTTCCTGGGTCTGAACCCTGACTCTAAACTAATAGCTCTTACTGTTTTGTTTGTTTTGTTTTTTAATTTTTGGTTGTGCTAGGTCTTTGTTGCTATGTGTGGGCTTTCTCTAATGTGGCGAGCAGGGGCTATTGTTCATTGCAGTGCGTAGGCTTCTCATTGCGGTGGCTTCTTTTGTAGAGCAAGGACTCTGGGTGAATGGACTTCAGTAGTTGCAGCGTATGGGCTCACTAGTTGTAGCGCGCTGGCTTTGTTGCTTAGCAGCGTGTGGACTCTTCCCAGACCAGGGATCAAACCCGTGTCCCCTGCAGTGGCAGGCAGACTCTTATCCACTGCACCACCAGGGAAGTCCAGCTCTTACAGCCTTAGTCAAATTATTTAACCTCTGTATGCTCCAATTCCCTTGTGTAAAATGGGGGTTTAACAGTAATTTCATAAGATTTTTCTGAGGATTAAGTGACTTGTGACCCAGAAAGAGCTTTAATGTGTAGTATATGGTAAGCACTTGATGAAACTTACTGCTATTAACATAAAATCATATATGTCTTTGGGCACTTGTGTGAGTACATCATTAAAATAAATTCCTGTGAGTGATATTTGACATTTATATTTTTATAGCTATCCATCTTAATAGGGTTCCTTTAGAAGCAGACCCTACGACCGAGATCTAAATACAATTACACCACTTTGGTGGTGAAGAAAAATCCAAAAGGGGTAGGAAAATGAAACAGAAAGAAAAGGAAGTTAATAAAACGTACCTGGAGCCCAGTCCTGCTGAGGAAACGCAGAAGCAGTATTGACATAAGCTTCAGAGTTATCTTAAGGGACCTGGGTGCTTGGAGCACTAACTCTTGTCTTGCCCAGTCCATCACTGTCTGAGGGCCCTTGTATGATCCCCCAAGCAGTAGCTTCTAAAAGCAGAGTGCTGGGAAGGCTCTGCCTTGGTTCTGCCAATAATGAGATCATCTGGAGATAATTTTAAAAGAGTAACAAAAAACTTGACTAAAAATAATTTTGATTTTTATCATCATAATGTCCTGAGAATTCTCTACAACCTTAGTTATTAAATAACTCCTCCCCTCAGGGGGACTCCCCACCTTGCTTCCCTGTATTCCACTGCCTGGGAGGTATTAATTCCTCACACTACTGGCCTATTTCACAGGAGCATAAAGTGGGTTTTATTGGCCAGTGAAAGAAAGAAATGCAGGAGCTGGCAGCTGGAGGCCTGACCAGTATGAACCGAAGGCCAGGGGAGAGATGATATGGTCACAATACCAACAGCATCCGCTGCAGTCAAACCTGCCCCACTCTGACCATCTACACAAGTTCATGACCATTTGTAGTGCTTGAAGTTTTGCCCAGAGCGGTGATAATTTTTCCTCACTACTGTCTTTCATGACCACCCCTTAGTAGAACTGTGCTGCGTAAGCGGTCGGTCTATTTTCGGCTCACATGATTTACTGAGCCAACCTCCCCATGACTCAGACCTGGGTTTTATTGTCCTCTGACAACTGGTTTATAAGAACTCTCTGTGAAGTCATAGGTGTGACCTGAGAGAGAGACATTCATTTAATGAGTTAAGAAACCTCGAGGGCTAGGCTGCCAGCTTGTGTGATTTAGCTGTTTCCCCTGCACATGCTCATGCCTGATCATAAGTGGACTAGGATGACGGGTTACTGCTGGGCCTGTCCAGTCCAGTGGCTTGGAGAATCTGACAGTAACCATCTCCTGTCAGTCACCTGAGGTCCCATAATCAGCCCAGTTTCTGCTAGGTCCAATAGCAAACCAAGAGCTATTTTCTGAATGTTATTGGCTTTCATACTGTATCCTAATTGATAGTTGAGCCTATCATTTCTTTTCCTCAGCATACCTATGACACTAATAGCAGCCAGCCAAATCCATTCTCCTTACAATTGCCATTATCCCCTTACCTCTTGTCTAGAAAAATTGTATGTCAGTGTATGACCTTCATCCCATATCACAACCAGTGTCAGCAGGCAATGATGGCATTTGGAAATCAGGCCTGCAAACACTGAAATTTAGGGTCATGGAGATACAGACAGGGAGCCAACAGCTTCCTGTAAATATTACTAAATTATCTTCCAGAGAAGGCACTTCATTTTACATTTCCACTCACAAAATGCAAGGCCACTGTTTTTATCCATGGTGACTCGGACACTTTAGAATCTGCCTGCAATGCAGGAGACCTGGGTTTGATCCCCGGGTCAGGAAGATCCCCTGGAGAAGGGAATGGCAACCCACTCCAGTATTCTTGCCTGGAGAAACCCATGGACAGAGAAGCCTGGTGGGCTACAGTCCATGGGGTCGCAAAGAGTCAGACACAACTGGGTGACTAACACACACCTTTTCAATGTATTATCAAATTTCAAAGCCTAATCTGATAGGCTTTTTAAAACAGTTTTATTTAAAAATTTTTTTTTAAAGTTTTAAAATTTTAAAATAGTTTTCTTCCCTTTTTTTTAAACATTTTGTTTTATATTGTAGTATAGTTGATTAACAATGTTGTGTTAGTTTCAGGTTTATAGCAAAATGATTCACTTATACATATATATGTGTCTATTCTTTTTTTGAGTTCGAGCAAACTCCAGGACAGGGAAGCCTGGAGTGCTGCAGTCCCTGGGGCTGCAAATAGCTGGATACAACTTAGCAATTGAACAGCAAATTCTTTTTCCATTTAGGTTGTTAGATAATATTGAGCAGAGTTCCCTGTGCAATATAGTAGGTCTTTGTTGGTTATCTATTTTTAATATAACAATGTGTACATGTGAGTCCCAAACTCCCTACCTATTTATTCCCTATAACCTTTCCTTCTGTCTGTAAATCTGTTTCTGTTTTGTAAATGATTTCATTCGCATCATTTTTTTAGATTCCATATATAAGCAATACCATATGACATTTCTCTTTCTCTGACTTATGTCACTTGGTTTGACAGTCTCTAGGTTCATCCATGTTGCTGCAAAGGGCATTATTTCATTCTTTGTAATGACTGAGTAATATTCCATCTTCTTCATCCATTCATCTGTCAACAGACATTGAGGTTACTTCCATGTTCTGGCTATTGTAAATAGTGCTGCAAATAACACTGGAGTGCATGTATCCTTTCAGACCAGGTTTTTCTCTAGGTGTATACCTGGGAGTTGGATTGCAGGGTCACATGGTAGCTCTATTTTCAGTTTTTTAAGGAACCTCCAATACTTCATTGTTTTATGTGCATTTCTTTCTTGTGAAGTTACATCTGTTTTCAGACATATGAAAACCATTGATAAGTCTTTCACAATGAAAAAATCCACTGGCAATCCCTTTTTACATGCTTTGCCATTTTTTCTATCTTGTTGATCTTTTTTCTAATGATTTGTCAAAATTCTCTCTGTACTAAGGAAATTAGCCTCTATCAAATGGCTAGTAAATTCTTTCTCATTTTATATTTCTACTTTTTTGTTATTTAGAGTATTTTTTGTTTTTCTGAAAAAGTTTTTATATAGCTAGGTGTCTTAATCTTTTCTTTAATGCTTCTAGCTTCTTGCTTATAAAGATTTCCTTGTTACTAAAATTATAAAACAACTCTCCTCTGTTATTCTCTACTTATTTTAATTGTTGTACTTTAATTATTTATGTTTTTGTCTCCTTTGCTAGACTTTAACATCCTGAAAATCACATTTCCAGGACATAGAAAACATTAAATGAACAATGACTTTCTCCCTTCCTTCCTATCTTCTTTTCTTTCTATCTTACATATTTTTCTAACCTCAATACTTATCAAAGTATCTGGTATATAGTAAGTGCTCAATCATCTTTTTTAAATTTATTTTTAATTGGAGGATAACTGCTTTACAATAGTTGTTGGCCTCTGCCACACAATAGAATGTGAATCAGTCATAAGTATACATGTGTCTCTCCCTCTTGAATCTTCCCCCCCACCCTCCACCCCATCCCACCCCTCTAGGTTGTCACAGAGCACCAAGTTGAGCTCCCTGTGTTATAGAGCAACTTCCCATCACTTATTTTACATATGGTAATATATATGTTTCAATGCTACCTTCTCAATTCATCCCACCCTCTCCTTACCCGACTGTGTCCAAAGTCTGGTCTCTATGTCTGCATCTCTATTCCTACCCTGTAAATAGGTTCATCAGTACCATTTTTCTAGATTCCATATATACATGTTAATATATAAAATTTGTTTCTCTCTTTCTGACTTACTTCCCTCTGTGTAACAGGCTCTAAGTTCAACCACCTCATAGAACTGACTCAATGCATTCCTTTTTATGGCTGAGTAATATTCCATTGTATATATGTACCACAACTTCATCCATTTATCTGTCAATGGACATCTAGGTTGCTTCCATGTCCTAGCTATTGTAAATAGTGCTGCTATGAACATAAGCCTTTTTCAGCTATGATTTTCTTAAGTTATATGCCCAGTAGTGGGATTGCTGGGTCATATGGTAGTTTTATTCCTAGTTTTCAGAATGGGAGAAAATAATTGCAGATTAAACAAAGGATTTGTCTCCAAAATGTACAAGCAACTCATTCATGCAGCTTAATTCAAGAAAAACAACCTCTTGCTGAGATTCAACTGCTCTAACTCTTTCATACTAGAGAATGAAAATAAAAATGCACTTTGGACCCTGAAATGCTTTGCAGTGTGAAGATTTTCTATAACTACAACAAGAGCAAAAGCTATGACTATCACCCTAGCTTGTTACAAATTTCTGAACAGCCTTTCTATTGGTGAACAGACTGACATTTGGTCATTACAGGTGACCTAACATTCAATGACCATAAATGTCCTTGACAACAAAAATACTGTCTTGTGACTCTAATCTAATCCAACTTGCTAATCACAGAAAACACCTGGTATTTTTCTAGGTCATTGATTAATGAGGAAACACTTGGTTTACAGTTAATCTGAACTCTTACAGTTCCTCAGAATCTATTTGTTTTATAAGAAGCCTGTTCCGTACGCTGTTTGCTTTTATTGCTGTGCAGACATAAGATAAGGGGCTTCCCTGGTGGCTCAGATGGTAAAGAATCTGTCTGTAATGTGGGCGACCTAGGTTCAATCTCTGGGTTAGGAAGATTCCCTGGAGAAGGGAATAACAACTCACTCTAGTATTCCTGCCTGAAGAATCCCATGGACAGAGGAGCCTGGTGGGCTACAGTCCATGGGGTCACCCGTTGCAAACAGTAGGACACATCTGAGTAACTAACATTTTCACTTTCAGGCTTAACATAAAACAAAAAACATATCTTTAAACAACTTTTCTTCAAATTGAGAAAATGCAACTTGGGAGTAATTTTTGGAAATGCATGTCATGTGTTCAATGCAATGCCCTCCTTCATTCCCTTGGTTTTCCATCAATTTTATTGATACAAAAGGAAAGGGAGAAATCAAACTAAGCTAAACTGTACATATTAAAAGCATTTGTACACATTTTTAATTCAATACTTTAAGAGCTAAGTATTATTATGCCTATTTTTAAATTGAAGAAACAGAGATTTGGAGAGATTAAAAAATTTATGAAATAGCAACTTACAAAGCTATTATACAAAATTTAAGCTCCAGAACCATATGACCACAGAGCTCACATTTCCCCACTCCAACAGGCAGCATGTATAAGAATAATTTAACACAATTTTAAAAAATAATGATCCTAGAGGCCCACTTTAAGAGATTCCAATTTTAAAATTCTGTGGAAGAATCTAGACATCAGCAAGTTTTAAAAGTTCCCCAGGAGATGCTAATGTGCAATCTGGTCTGGACCAGAGCACTATTCTGCTTTCACTTTCATAAATATCCCAGACATTTACACAGTGGTCTTATAGTTTTCAAAGTTTGTTTGTTTGTTTTAATCCATAGTTCATTTCATCATTAAACCAACTCAGTTAGGGATTATCATGCCCATGAACTAGGAGAGAAGATGCAAAACATTTTTAATCTTAATAGTATAATCAGTAACAGAAATCCAATAAAATTTGAAGAGGGTCACCCTAATGTTTTTATCTTACTGAGAATCTCCTAATCTTGGGACTTCCCTGGAGGTCTGGTGGTTAACTCCATGCTTCCAGTGCAGAGGGTGCAGGTTCAATCCCTCATTAGGGAACAAAGACCCCCCATGTCTATATGCCACATGGTGTGGGGGGAAAACGGAGAGTCTCTTAATCTTGCTCCCCTCTGGATCCTTCCTTTCTTTCCCTCCTCCAACAGTCTAGTTCTCAGCCCAGGACTCCAAGAGCTACTAATACTTAGGTATTGTTTGAAGCTCTCAGCTCTGTGTGCATGAGAGGGAGTGGTTGCCGTGGAGGACGGTGATTTATTACTGAAGCAACATAGGTTAGTAGTAAAAAGAGTTGAGGATAGAAGTCTGACACCTTAAGAAAGTGATTTTATTTTTTTGAAGCTCAGGCTCAACAACGAAATAGGGAAAATAATAGTAATTATTTATAACGAAAATAAGATAGAGCTTCCCAGGTGACTCAGTGGTAAAGAATCCACCTGCCAATGCAGGAGTTGCAGATTTGACCCCTGGGCCAGGAAGATTCTTTGGAGAAGGAAATGGAAACCTGCTCCAGTATTTTTGCCTGGGAAATCCAATGGACAGAAAAGCCTGGAAGGGGCGGCTACAGTCCATGGGGTCGCAAAAAGAGTCAGACACAGCTTGGCAACTAAATAGCAACAACAAAATAAGATAATTATATAAAAGGGATTTGTAGAGTGAAAG
Organism: Cervus canadensis; assembly: GCF_019320065.1. Taxonomy (NCBI): domain Eukaryota; kingdom Metazoa; phylum Chordata; class Mammalia; order Artiodactyla; family Cervidae; genus Cervus; species Cervus canadensis. Next base: position 70,409,250 of record NC_057387.1, read on the forward strand.
GAATAATCTTATTCTTCATTACCATTTTATTTGTCATGATTAGTTTTGAAGTGTTGTATTAGTGTCCCAGGGTTACTATAACAAATTATTATAATCTTGGTATTCAAGACTGCAGAAAATTCTTCTCTCTCAGTTCTGGAGACTAGAAGTCTGAAATTAAGGTGTCAGCGGGGCCAACCCCTCTCTAAAGGCCCTAGGAAAGAATCCTCTCTCAGCTGCTAGTGGCTGTTGACCTTGCTTGATGTTCTCTGGCTTGTAGCCACATTACTCCAGCCTCTGCTGTGTCTTCCCATCACCATCTCCTCTGTGTCTGTCTCAAATATCCGTCTCCTCTCCTCTTGTGAGGATATCTGTCATTGGATTTAGGACTCACACTGATAAGACATGATAATCTCTTCATCTCAGAATCCTTAACTTAATGATATCTGCAAATAGCCTTTTCCTAAATAAGGTAGCATATACAGGTTTCAGGAATTAGGACATGGACATATTTTGAGGGTAGAGGGGCACCATTCAAATCATTTTTAAACCAGATATTAAAAGTACTTCATTTTCCTTTAACTCAATATGTCACTCTCTGATTCATTAACTGTCATTACCAATATGTGAATTCCAAATTCTTTTCATGGTATATTAATTCCACAAGTCCGCCCTGCCTCATTTCCCAAATAACTACACAGAACTGTCTGCTGTTTTCCAAATATCTTCACATTTTGCTATCTCTGTGCCTTTCCATGTGCCATTTCTGCTGCTTCCATTTCTGGACTTGATCACTTTTTTTTATCCTCTTTTGTTAAATCTTTTTTTTTTAATTCTTTTTTAAGAGTCTGTTTATAAATGGAGGATAATTACTTTACAATATTGTTCTGATTTCTGCCACTTATCAACCTGTCAGCCACAGGTATATATATAGCCCTTCCCTCTCAAACCTCCTTCCCACCCTATCCACCCCCTAGGTTGTCATCAAAGAAGACTTCTCCTCTTTCCAAAGCTGCTAGATTCTTGGCTTCCTACTTTTGATTCTAACACATACTGCAGGCTGACCTTTACTGTTATAGTTGAGCATTTATTGGCTTTCCCGCTAGACAGAGCTTCAGTGTTATTACATCCTTGGGGTACAGATGGTGACTCATTCATCTTTGTACTACCCCCGCATGAAGCCCAGAACCAGGCATCTGGTAGGTCCTCTACAGAGCTTGGCAACCACCGGGAATGACTGGCGGCATTAGAAAGGTTGACTTATGGGCCTTTTTTTTTCTCACTTGGTAGTTTATTTTGTGGTAATTAACTTCTATCTATTCCAGGGTTTTCTTCTATGGAAGTATTTTTTGTTTGATGAAAAGTCTATAGCTTTACTATTAGTGATGACTGATATCTTACATCATGCTACTTTATTTATTTTTTTTTTATTTTTTGGTTTTCATTTAACAATATATTATGTTAAAATTAATACAGTATATTAAAATTTTCCACACCGCTACAGAATAGCCTCACTAATCATGCTACTTTAGTAAATGCTTTGCACGATGAAGGGGAAAGCCCATATAGAGACTGTGTTAGCCTTGCTTCTCTCCTCAGTTCTTAATCCTGTGCTTTGATTTAGGTTTTGTCTTTTTGAAGTTCAACATATTTGTTTTTCTGTTTACTTTCCCTCATTCCCTCAGGGGCTGTATCCCTTTTCAGTCTTAGATTCATACTTCAAAATTAAGCTTGGGAAAAAGTAAACAGAAGATTGAATGTTATGCATGCTGTATGCTGTGGGTGCATGCATCCCTGCATGGTTTCTTAAAAGATTTCTTAAATGAACACTTCTCAGATCCTCCTAGACATACTCACTTAAGTACTGGACTGCAAAGCCTAAATCCTTTGAAGGAAAGAGACAGTCTGTTGTCCATCTCTATAACCTAGATGCCAATACAGTGTCTGGCACATAATAGATAGTCAAAGAGAGTTTGATAAATCAATGAATGTGAGTGCCTGTCTTGGGAACTGGCCAAACATCAGAAGACAATGGAAGCTTCTGATTTCACCTCCCTACTAAAATACCCACTCAATTTTGTGATGGTATTTAATTGAAATCATCTGTCCTTTTTTCAACAAAATATCTGGAGCAGTCCAAGCAAAAGCTTAGTTGAAACCAATGCATTTCACAATTCTTGTTTTGTGTGAAATGCTTCCATATGAAAAAAATACAGATGATCATGCATTTTCTTAAGCTCTCCCAGGCTTACTTTGGGAATTTAAAGTCTGTTTAGGTCTATGGGGATTTGAGTAACAAAATAGAAGGCTACCTACCACACTGTAAAAGCAGTCTTCAGAAGTCATCATCTGCCAGTGTCCCAAGTTTCAATTACAGTACGTAAGCCTCTAAAGCCCAGAGTGAGTTGTCCAGGTATTGCCCAGGAGATTACAGGGCCTTTTCTCTCAGTTTTGTTTTGTAACTGTTTTCCCAGAGACCTGGGCATCAGTCTCATCACATGTCAGTGCTTTTCTCAAGAGGAGTCCATTTGAGTTTCACGAGACTATTAGTTCCTAGTATATACCCTACACTGTGTCTAAGCTCACCTCCCTGTTTGCTCCCGTTAGTCTAACTTCCAATAGTCAAACATCAACACAATCAAGTTCAGGACCTCACCACGTTATCTCTTGGGCTTGGAGAAGTTTAAGATAAGTGGATTCATGCATTATGATCACTTCCCAGTACAAACTTGACATTCTTCATAGAGTATACACAGTTTCATAAGGCAGTGGTCCACTGTAGAAGGCTGTGCTTCCATCTCTCACTTCTTCTTTATGGCCTGAAAATTGAAATACAGAGCTGAAAGACAATTATCCTGTTAATGTATGCACCAAACTGAATGCATTACATTTCCTGTCTCACTTCAGACAGGAAACAAATAGGATCTTAAAAGAAATGCTTCACATATTGTGTTCACAGTCTCTTTCCTCCCTCAGTTCATCACTTATCTACAGTTATAATATAAAATTATCAGCAAAAAGTTATAAAAGCATATTCAAACAGTCTCTGATGATTCAATCCACATTTTCCATCACTCAGGGCCATCAGTTAGAATAATTGGCTCCCAGTAAACGCAGCTGACATGCAGAATGGGAATGCAAAGCCGCCATTCAAGGTCAAGCTTGTTGTATACATAGCAGAGAACAATGCCATTCCCCCTCCACTCCCCAACTTGTTTGCCCACAGAGAAGGAAATATTTACTGTCCATGATAGGAGCTTGGGATTTGGCAGTGATCTAGCAGAGAAATAGAGACAGAAGTCTGTAGAGTAAGAAATAAAATTAAATTTAACCTGAAACAGAGTTTGTATCTAAAGAAACATGCTAAAGAAAATTAAGGAGAAAACTGGTAGCTTTAGGGGTCCTTTTGAAACCCAATGCTGCACCTCCATGGGTAAGACTGCAACCACTGAGACGTGTTCTCAAAGTCCTTACTTCTCAAAGATCACTCCGGATATATCAAAATTCCTCCCATCACAGTCACGGTATCTAGAAAGTCTGCTGAAATGTTAGAAAGAGTCTAATAATGATTCACTAAAAGACATAGTACAATTACAGTCCCCAAATATCTGGTGGGAACTTTATATATTTTCTCTCCCAGGTTATTTTTTCACCCTTGCCTTCTCTTTTCTTGTCTTTTCATTTTCATCTCTTAGTGGTTCAGGTTTTCAGCATTTTTTCTTACAACAGTTATTGTAATAACCCTGCATAATGCTGTTTCTACTGCAGTCCAACTGATCCTTCACACTAGTGCTAGTATAAACCCAGATCTCACTATATTCATTTCCTGCCTAAAGTTCTTAAAGAGCTCCCCATTGCCTGCAGGGTAATTTCCAGGCAGGAGCATAAAATCCTTTCATAATCTGGCCTGTGCTCATCTCTTCCTACCCCTCAACCTCTCAGAATTTGCAGTTGCTCTAAGTACAGTTGCTCCAGGCCTCTGCCTATGTGATTAGCCTGGGAAACTCTTCCCCTGAGGCTCAGCCTGGGTGCCATTTCCTTTAGGAAATCTTCTCCAGTTCCTGGAGTGAGTTATACGCATTGTATGTTACCAAAGCAACTGGTTCCCTCCCTTTATTGCAACTACTCACATTGCATCCCAATTGTAGGTATACTTATCTGTATCCCTCACTAAACAGTAAACACGTGAAGGCAAGGACTGTATTCCCAGCATTGGGCAGCACATGTTAGTTACAGAGCAGGTGTTTAACAAATATTCCTTGAATGAATTCACATGTTCTTACTGGGCCAAATTCTTCCCAGTGAATTTTCACATATTTCATGTTTTTTACTTTTTCCAGTAACAAACTTACCCTGTCCTTTTATACAGGATTGGTCCAATTCTTGAAGCATTCTTCAAGTGTCAGGCTGAGGTATAGGAGAACATTATTACTTCAGACATTTCAAGGAGAGAGAGTAAGCTTGGATGGAAAGTGGAAGAAGAAAGGAGAGATAGAAGACAGAATAAAAGAGAAATCTTAAGACTTTGTTCTGATGTAACAGCATAGTTCTCTCCTTATTTGAAATCCCAGAGGAAAAAAAGAAACATGAGATGGTATTATTATATAGTGTTAACTCTATAATATGTTCACTATTCTATGTGCCTCCATGCATTCCATCCTCAAAAACACTCAAGAAGATCAGTATTATTACTATGCTCATTTGAGAGATAAGGGAACAGAGGCACGGAGAAATTATTTGTCTAAGGCATATAGCTAGTAAATGGCATATAAGTCTGACTCTTTGCAGCCCCAGGGACTCTAGCCTGCCAGGCTCCTCTGTCCATGGGGTTTTCCAGGCAAAAATACTGGAGTGGTTTGCCATTTCTTCTTCCAAGGGATCTTCAGGACCCAGGGATCAAACCCATGCCTCTTGCATTTCCTGCTCTGGCAAGCAGGTTGTTTACCACTAGCCCCACCTGGGAAGCACAGTAATTGGCACAGTGATGATTATAAACCTAGGCAGTCTGAAACCAAGACCCTATACTCATAACCACTATACTAGGTTCTTTTTACATGATGCAGTTCATAAGCAGAGAGGAAAATATCTGAGCAAGCTATAGCAGTTGCATAGACTTCAATGGCAAACTAGTCATGAGGAGAGGCTTCACTGGGGAGGTGAGGAATGACCAAGTCTTAGAAGAGTAGGAATTGACCAAGGTGTCCAGAAGTATAAAAGTATTTTATGAAGAAAGAATGATAACTGTAAAAGTGAAGAGGATGTGGAGAAGAATCTACATCTTGGTGTGGAGCCCTATTTATGACTGTAAGTTAAGTGAAAGGGAGAGGAGAAAAATAGGAAGACCAAGCTGGGCAACAGTGTGGGTTGCCTGGGTCCACACTCAGTAGGATTGGCCCAGGTTGCCTAGCAGGGATGTGGGGGGCTCTGCTTTGATAAGACCAGAGTAGCCCTCACATGAAGAAGCCTCACCACAAGCCTCACCTAGGCACTTCCCAGAGCTTGAGATGCTTGGGAAACACTAAATATATACTATTAGGTAGGGTAAGATATGTGCATACACAGCTTTCCCATTGCCCCCTTTTTATATCAGTGAGGACATGGGGAACAAATAGATTAAATGGCATAACCAAGATTGTACAACTTCTTAGCAGCAAGGTTAAGACTAGAAACTAGGAGATACAGTATCTTTATTTGAAGAGCTGATCATCTTTCAGGAAGATAAAAATCAAATACATAAACACACTGATATCAAAAAAACACAAACAAGTTATACCATTTAAAATCTAAGTGTTGAAGAGTTGACTGAGTAAAGACAGGAACTTGGACATCTGGGCATCTTCTTGGACCAAGTTAGTTTTAAAGCAGGTTTTGGTGAGGTGATGGACTTTGATTGGAGACATAGAGGGACTAGGAGAAATGAGTTTCTGAATGGGGGAATGTCTTATGATACTATGCTGTATATACACCCATTTGGTGGGTTTTATGGACAGGCAGGTTTAATATGGAGGAGACATGAGACAGAGACATGGGAGTCATACAGAAGGTCAAGCAGGTGGATTTATCAGCTATGGAAATGGACAAGTTCAATTATCTGAGTCCAAAGGTCCTCCAATAGTCATATATGGATGTTAGAGTTGGACCATAAAGAAGGCCAAGGGTTGAAGTATTGATGCTTTTGAACCACGGTGTTCGAGAAGACTCTTGAGAGTCCCTTGGACTGCAAGGAAATCAAACCAGTCAATCCTAAAGGAAATCAATCCTGAATATTCATTGGAAGGACTAATGCTGAAGCTTAAATTCCAATATTTTGGCCACCTGATGTGATGAGTTGACTCATTAGAAGAGACCCTGATGATGGGAAAGATTGAAGGCAGGAGGAGAAGGGGACAACAGAGGAGGAGATGCTTGGTTGGCATCACTGACTCAATAGACATGAGTTTGAGCAAGCTCCAGGATTTGGTGAAGGAAGCCTGGCATGGTGCAGTCCATGAGGTCACACAGAGTCAGACATGACTGAGTGACTGAACAACAACAGCAAAGTGTTCCCATCTATAAAATGAAGTTTAAGATTCTTGACACATATAATTTATAGAGTCATTTTGTGACAATGGGTCCCTGGGTCTCCTTTTTTTTTTTAATTATTCATTGAATAAACACATGAATAAATAAATGGGTGAATTTCAGGTGAGATTTTTTTTCAAGTCCATCTAGAAGGAATGGAAATGTGGCACTCACCAGTGGATTTAAGCATGATCTGCTAAAAGATAACTCACTGTCCATAATGTCCTCTTGTGTACCTTCCCTAGGAGGAGAAAGGAAAAGAGTAAGAGTTCCCAAGACCCATGAGGGATGAGGACTCTGTGATGAATCAAACAGAAAAAGGAAGAGGTATTCCACAGTCTTTGGGCACCTATCCTCAACCTTCTGAGAATCACCAGCTCCATGGATAGAAAAGCATTTGATCCTTATATTCTATACCAGGAGCACCTAGAGTTTTACTTCTACTCTAACTACATGGAAAGAAATCCAGAATCCATATTTGGAATTTCAAGTAAAAGTGAGATGCTTTCTAGGTTTGGCTCCAAAACACCTAAGTATTGCTCCTGTTTATTCTCTACCTTTGAGGCGAATCTGGAAGGCTCCAATCCTATAGGGACCCTGATGACTTATCAGAAAACTTAGATAAGATATTTTACAGTATAAAATAGGACATAATTTCATCTAGTTTAAGGATTCTAAGACTTGGCACTTTTAAGATCTAGTAAAATTTCATAAAGCAAAACAAAATAGAAACAAAAATATAGAATTGGCCTAGGGTGGCCGTATTAGTTTGCCAGGGCTACTCTAACAAATTACCACAAACTAGGAGGCTTAAATAACGAGAATTTATTGTCTCTCAGCTCTGAAAGCTAAAAGTCTGAGATCAAGATGTCAGCATATTGGGTTCCTTATGAGGTTTGTGAGACAGAATCTGTTCCATGTCTGTCTCTTAGCTTCTGGGGTTTGATGGCAATCTTTGGCATTCACTGGCTTAGAGATGGCATTCTCTTGTCTCTTCACCTCTTCTTCCCTTTGTATGTGTCTGTCTGTGTCCAAATTTCCCCCTTTTATAAGGACGCTGTCATATAAACACCACTCCTCCCCCAATGCCTTCATTTTAACTCCATCATCTGCAAAGTTGTTGTTGTCCAGTCATTAAGTTGTGTCTGACTCTTTGCAACCCCATGGAGTACAGCATGCCAGGCTTCTTTGTCCTCCACTATCTCCCAGAGTCTGCCCAAACTCATGTCCATTGAGTCAATGATGCCATCCAGCCTCTGTCGTCCTCTTCTCTTCCTGCCTTCAATCTTTCCCAGCATCAGGGTCTTTCCCAATGAGTCAGCTCTTCACATCAGATGGCCGAAGTATTGGATCTTCAGCTTCAGCATCAGTCCTTTCAATGAGTATTCAGTATTGCTCTGCAAAGTCTCTGTTGCCAAATAAGATGCCATTCACAGGTGCTGGGGATTAGGGCTTCAACATCTTTTGGAGGGACTAAATTCAACTGATAACAATGGCCAACTCGTAATTCAGTTATGTAAGGACATTCAGAAAAAAAACCCTGAAGTCTGTTATCATCACTATTTCAGAATGAAGATAATTTAACCCCCAAATTTTTAGGAATCTTATTAACTCACCACAAAGGGCAGCCTTTCCCTGAAAGAGTAGCTGCAACCTTACATCAACCAACAGGAGTACATGGACTGTGCGGCTTCTACTTCCTATTGCTCCCTGGGTTGATGGGGACTTTGACACAGGTGGGCAGGGATCTGTGGAAAGGGTTTCTTTGGTGCATTTTGTTGAGTACAACTGCTTGAATACTGCTGAGACCTGCTTTGCAACCACCTCAACCTGAGCTTTGAAACTACAGCTCTTACATGCAAATGAAACAAACTCTCAAGTGGTACACTGTTCACACTTCACCTGAGATGATGTGAGACCTGGTTGGTTTCCTGTTTGTATTTTCTTCCTCAAGTATGCTATGGGCTGTTTCTGTGAAACAGAAATTTGTTTTTATAAACTCTCACTGCCCCTGCGGAGCATTCTAACACATCTTTGTAGTATCTGAAATCCAAATTACAGCTTTGCATCTCCTTGCTTGGTTTAACAAAGTGATGTTAACCACCCCTTTCATTAGATCTTGAATGAACAACTTTGAAGTTTTATAGGAGAACTAACCACTATTCAAAGGCAATGATTGATCATAAGCAACCACTTGAATTCTGAGACCCCTCCCCCTTTCTCTTATTTACAAGCTTGCTGGAACCTACAGAATACTAATCACATTAACTGTGGATTGTCGATATTCATGACCAGTAGTTGACCTACTCAGAAAGCCCTGCACATAAACAGAGGATAGACTGTAGACTGTCAAGTAGTTTTAAGAAAAAAGAAAAGGATGGGTAAAGTTCATGGCTTACCTTTTTTTATATATAATTTCTCCTATTTGTCATTTCTTTTTCAGAATTCTATCCCTTCACTCTTAGTGCTGTGCAAAATTCAGAGTTGAAATGTGAAGAGAAAATCTTTAAAGAAAGAAAAAATAAAGAAATGTTAAGAGAGTCAAACTGCAGGTGAAAAGATTGGACTAGGTGGTTTGACCTCATCTATGTCACTTTTTAGTTGCATAAATGAGGCCACAATATTTACTCTCCTTAAATCTCAGTTTCATCATTTATAAACTGAAATTAGCAACATCTACTGAAGACTCTTGAAAAGATTAAAGTATCTTTGGTGAGGAGGGGAGTGGGATACAGAGCGGGCTTTCAAGAAGCAGACAGTAAATTTATTAATAATGTACTTTTGCCTAAAGATGAAGCTTGACCCAAATACTGCAGAAATTGTGGTTCATGATAGCACTCCAAAAAATGAAATTTCTTTCTGAGCTGAGCAATTATGGAACACATTTTTTGAAAGAAATGATGTTTGCCTTCAATAAGATTAAAAAAATAACCAAATATTCTTCATATCAAACAACCAGAAGGATACTGCAACATGTCAAGTTATTCAAGGTCATCTAAAAGACTGGGAGTTGAATGTAGTTTTCTGGCAGACTTGTAGGATCAAAATGCTATTTGGTATTTAACATGGTTAAACTGGTGATTATCACAAAACTACATAAGAAATAAAATTTATCAGGTCCTTCAAAAGGTTACTTTCCATTCTAACCAGAAGCAAAATGTGCTTCTTGGCATTTGTAATTTCATTTTAGAATAGGGCAAAATATGTGCTTTGATTTTACTGTTACAAGTGAATTAAAAATTTTTATTTGAAGAATAAAATTGTTGAACTGAATAAAATGTTAAATAGGATTTGGAGAATGTAGAAGATGCGATTAAAATATCAGGGGAGCTACCGACAAATTCACTCTCTCAGTTGCCTTTCTTCCTAGCACTAAATGCACTTCTGACTGGAACATTTGGAGAATTTCACCTTGGCAGCAGTTTTCAAAGGCATTTTTCCTGACTTATTTGAACAACTTGTATGATAAAATCTCACCCATTCACGGAAAAGTCCTGATTCTTCAAGGAAGACTTCTTAGTCATATATAAGGCATCTCACATTCCTCCATGAACACTGACATATGAACTCAGGGACCTGGATTCTATATAATATAATGATTTCTCTCTATGATCTCGTTGCCTAACTGGGTAAGCCAGATGTTGGTGAAAGATCTGGTGAGTTTGCCTCATCAGGAAGTCACAGTATTACAGGGTATCTGTATACTTAGCAGAGTAAAAAGGGCTTCCCAGGTGGTGCAGAGATAAAGAATCTGCCTGCCAGTGTGGGAGATGCAAGAGACCCGGATTGGATCCCTGGGTCAGAAAGTTCCCCTGCAGTAGGAAATGGCAATCCACTCCAGTTTTCTTGCTTGGAAAATTCCATGGACAGAGGAGCCTGTCAGGCTACAGTCCATGAAATCTCAAAGAGTCAGACATGATTGAATGACTGAGCACAGCAGAGTAAACAAGACCCTCCACTACAATTCCTGGCACATTCCCAGACCCTCCACCACAATTCCCAGATGTTTCTGTTCCCATATCCTTCTCTACGTCATAGTCCTAGAGCTGAAACAAGAGGTAGTGGCCCTAGGAGAAGGCATCAGCCTGTTCTAGATTAGATCACACACTGCCACTTACTCAGGTTCATGACTTTAGAAAGGCCTGCATGGCTCCAAGCCTCAGTCTCCTCCATACTGTGGGGAAACCAATATCTACTTCACGGGGATTATTCTAAAATTAAGTTTGGTAACATAAGTATACAGTGCCTGATACGTAAAAGTACCTTCTCTCATCCTACCTGAAGAAGACAATGATCTTGGAGCTAATAAACTAGATTCAGTTTGAGCTGTTTTGTTTTATCCTTAGTTTAATTCAAAGTTGTACTCAGTAGTCATCAAGCATGAAAAAAAAAAAGTAGACCTTGTTTCTGCTTTCTAGGAGCCAATCACCTAACCACAGAAAGCACATCAATGAAATATTATTTAATATATATTTTAAGATCTGTTGTGGGTATGATATTAAGTTATCTGAAGGTTCTTGCTTCAGTGAAGGTCGCAATTAGTGGTGGAGGAAGACAGAAGGCAAGGTTGTGTTTATCCTTGGAGGGCCTGGTGTTATTTGTATGATTACACAGAACATTAGAGATGTACTTTCTCTTGTAGCAGTTTTCTGCGGTGTACTTCTCATTTGAGATGAATGGTCCTTGATGCTAAGGCTCATTAAATAGATGTCAGCAGGTGACAGCTACCACCTACTAAGCCCTTACTCTGAGCTGAGCACTGTGAATATCTTGTGTAAATCCCAGAACAAACCTGTGAGGTAGAGTTATTATCACCATTGTACAGATGAGGAAACACAGTCTTAGAGCAGTTCATTGATAGGCCTCAAGGCTACAGCTAATAAGTGACAGATCAGGATTGAAATGCAGGTCTGTTTGCTTCCAGTCTTTTTTCCCCTGAACCTCCAGGTTCTACTTTATCAACTCTATGTACTTCACACTAGAGGTCATATAGTTAGTGATCCAAAATACTTATTCATAGATTGATTATACAGAAATAAATTGCTGGCCTATTCAACATTGCTCAGGCCAGTTTGGATTTGCTCTACCCACTTATGTGAGATTTCATAGCGAAGATTTTGTTGATTTGTTGCAATCCCGCTTTTAAATGCAACTTCAAACGCTCTTGTCTAAGACTCACAGAACATGGCTCTTTTACTCAGATCTCCAAATTATATAAAGCATTTGCTAAGCATTGTTAGGACCTTTTGGGATCTCCCCTGATGATCTTACATTGGAATAATTTTTGCAATCTTCCCTTCCTTAGGCTATGAGTAAGATTGCAAGAAAGACTGCTATTTTTATGATTGTTGTTGTTAGAGAAAAAGAATGTTATGCAAGTCGGCAAGCTCTAAAACAAGCAAAATGGATCAAGAACACAGTTCCAGCCTTAGAGAGCGTCTGGTCTAAAACCACAAATGGATATAACATGGCTCTGACTAGCCTTCCTCTAACAGTCACAGACATCATTCAATGTCAACATATTTTAAAACTGAAAGGTTTTTTTTTTTCTTTTTTTAATGTATTTTTATTTTATTTTAATTTTTTTATGGCCACACCACTAGGCATGCAGGATTGAACCTGGATCCCCTGCAGTGAAAGCACAGAGTCCTAGCCACTGGACTGCCAGGGGCGATTCACTTTTATCAGTTAGAGTGAGAGAGAAAGAGAAAATCTCTACAAAAGGTAACAGTGAAGGAGGGAGGAAAGGAGCAGGGCTAGTTAAGCCTTTAAAATTCACTGAAATGTTTCTGGCTGTTTTATCAATAGTTATTAATAACTGTCAGTCTAAGGTCGACATCTCTAGTAACAGGTCAAAGTGTTAGTCATTCAGTTGTGTCTGACTCTTCCGACCTCATGGACTGTAGCCCACTAGGCTCCACTATCCATGGGATTCTCTAGGCAAGAATACTGGAGTGGGTAGCCATTCCCTTCTCCAACGAATCTTCCTGACCCAGGGATCAAACCCAGGTCTTCTGCATTGCAGGCAGATTCTTTATCATCTGAGCCACCAGGGAAGCCCAGTGAGTGTGTTTATATCAAATAGGAATACAAGAAATGCATAGCAAAATCAGATAGAAATAATTTTGGATTATTGTTCCTTTATTCTTTCATTAAATGATTGTTAGTTGAGTGCCTGTGTGATGAACGATAGTCCACGCCTGCTAGAAACTCATGATCTAAGGTCAGAAATAGAAAAAGATGGAGTGGGGTAAGTGGGGTACCACAGTGGCATTGCCAGCTATACAAGAATTCTCATCTCCTAATCCAACCTGGTAAAAAGTGAATTGCAGAAGCCCCTCCTGGAGAAGATAAACGGGAGCTTTGCAAGATGAGTAGAACTCATTGCCTCAAAGAAGCAGGTTCCAGAGAGGATAGCTTGTATTTAAAGAAAGTAATAGGGCTTGAGTTTGAACTTTGTCTTAAGATGAGCGATTGAAAGATTATGACTAGGAACACAATAAAGCCATTTTATTTTGTAGCAACGTGGAGATCAGGTCAGGGAAGGCCATGTTTGAGAAGGAGAGCTGGCTGTTACAGTAAGAAAAAAAATACTTGTCTGGGAGGATGGATATTTAAGTGATAAAATTGGTAAAATGGCATAAATGGCTAGGAAATGATAAGCTGGACTCTGGCAGATAATTAGATGACAGTATCATTTAGCAAGATAATAAGGAGTTTGAAAAGGATGGCACTCAAGGTGAATGGTAACATGAAATAATGGGGCAATATTTGTGTGACAGTTGTTTTTATGTCTACTTCTTTTATCTTCAACTATTTTGTAGAAGTTAGAAGATTGATCAGGGGATCATTTCAAATCTCAAGTCTACGACTTATTGGCTTTCTGATCATAAGAAAACTGTTTATCCTCTATAAGCCTCAGTGTTCTCATTGGTAAGATGATAACAAGAATGCCCATGTCAAGGGGTTGTCATTGGTAAGGGTTAAAAGAGAAAATGCACACAGAGTGCCTTCAAGTGAGTGTTGAAGAATAACAATGCCAGTTATCATTACCACTCTTGCCATTGTCCACCGAATGCTCACTGAATTCAGGGTCTACATTTGTTTCCTTTGACTTTGTGCCCCAAGGGCTTTCCCTCATGGTCTATAATTTTCCATCAGGAAATAATTGTTGAATTGAGCTGAAATGGTGGATGAGGAAACCAACAAGGGATTAATCTCCAAAACATACAAACAGTTATGCAACTCAATATCAAAATAAGAAAGGAAAAAAAAATAAAATAAAATAACCCAATCAAAAAAAATGGGCAGGGGAGCCGCGCGTGCGCAGAGGGAAAGCGGAATCTACACCTTCCCCGCCAGCGGTAGCAACTGCAGAACTGCAGGAGACAATCTTTCTAGACAAGGCTGTTGAGGAGGAGGGAGCGATTGAAGGGGGGGTTGACTTAGCGTGCACTGCGCCCCTCGGGATCGTTATTGCGCGTGAAACGGCTGCTTTTGGAAGGCTATTGCCCAGAAGAAAAGATGTTTGGTTTTCACAAGCCAAAGATGTACCGAAGTACAGAGGGCTGCTGCATTTGCAGAGCTAAATCCTCCAGTTCTCGGTTCACTGACAGTAAACGCTATGAAAAGGATTTCCAGAGCTGTTTTGGGTTACATGAGACTCGTTCAGGAGATATCTGTAATGCCTGTGTCCTGCTTGTGAAAAGATGGAAGAAATTGCCAGCAGGATCAAAAAAAAAACTGGAATCATGTGGTAGATGCAAGGGCAGGACCCAGTCTAAAGACTACACTGAAACCAAAGAAAGTGAAAACTCTATCTGGAAACAGGATAAAAAGTAACCAGATCAGTAAACTGCAGAAGGAATTTAAACGCCACAATTCTGATGCTCACAGTACAACCTCAAGTGCCTCTCCAGCTCAGTCTCCCTGTTACAGTAACCAGTCAGATGATGGCTCAGATACAGAGATGGCTTCTGGCTCCAACAGAACGCCAGTGTTTTCCTTTTTAGATCTCACATACTGGAAAAGACAGAAAATATGCTGTGGCATTATCTATAAAGGCCGTTTTGGGGAAGTCCTCATCGACACACATCTATTCAAGCCTTGCTGCAGCAATAAGAAAGCAGCTGCTGAGAAGCCGGAGGAGCAGGGGCCAGAGCCTCTGCCCATCTCCACTCAGGAGTGGTGACTAAGCTTTATGTAGACGGGGAGCAAAAATGATTTAAATTTTGGAAAACAAAGCAACAAAATGACCCTCCTATTTTTAATTTGGATACCTGCTATTCTGCCAAAAAGATGGATTTGTAGAATAGTTTTGAATGGGTTATTTTTCCTCCAGTTCCACAAACTCTGAAGCCAGTGAAGCTTACTAAGAGATAAAAAAGAAGTGTACATAATATTTAAGATGCTGAGTATTTCATAGGAAAGCTGAATGCTGCTGTAAAGTGCTCTTTAAGTCTTTTTTAAAAATCCCCTTCTAATGAATGAAATTAGGGGAATTTTCAGGGGACAGAGATGGGATTTGTTGTATGATAAACGTATGTAGTTTTAGTCTTTCTATTTTGAGAAGCAGTGGTTGGGGCATTTTTTAAGATGGCTGGCTACACTTGTTTTCCTTCATTATAATAAATTTGTCATAACTCAGTAAACATGGACTTGCCCCTAGAGGTAGTTGTTAATAACTGAAATATTAAGGTCTTGCCAAGGTTCTGGTGATTCAAACCTGTACTACTGAATATTAAGCGGGACAGACAGCTCTCTGGTGCGAATATCTTGAAGGAGCAATTTCTAAATAGGCAGAGGTAACCTGACTGTATATGTTGCATCCTGTGTCACCTCCCTCCATATTGATATTTGATACAGATTTTAATTTATATGAAACTTAAAAAGCAGAATCAAAACTTAAAGCAGAATCAAAGTTCCTCTTGGGGAAATGTCAAGTCTTTAGGAGAAGCAATCCTATATGAATAGTACCAAAGCATTACCACTTGGTAGAGAACATTCTCTATTAAAAATGTTAGATTATCTGAAAAATAACAATGTGCAAGTCTTTAGGATGGCACACGAAAACAACAAAGGTTAATGCTTCTTGGGGCACAGTTCTTAGAGGGCTTGCAAGTGTGTAAATAATTTATGTTACGTGACTGGTGACTTCACTGAAAAATCTGCACAATTCAGTTTTAGCTCTGGATTACTTCAGTTGACCTTTGTGAAGGTTTTATCTGTGTAGAATGGTTGTTTGACTTGTTTTAACCTGTTAGGGTTTTGGGTTTGTTTTTTTGTTTTTTTTTTCATTCTATATTAAAATTCTACTAAAAGAAAAGAGGTGTGTGTTAATGCTGAGTGGGTTGGTTTTGGTTTGGCTTCTTTTAGTCAGGCTTTCTGAACATTGAGGTGTTAGATGATACAGCCTAAATGTGGAGCTTTTCCATTCTAAAACCTTCATTAAAAGCCTTTTACTTGAACCCAAACCAAAGTACTATCTATTGCCTCTTTTCTAAAAGTACAGGAAAAATATATCACCCGTTTTCATAATGAGGAAGTATCGTTAGCCTCCCTGGTAAAACATGACTCAGTGCTTATTTTTAAAACTGGATTTTAAAGATTGGATAGTATACGTAGCAAGAGAGTGAGCCACTTTTTATGGGCACCCTATAGTTTTATAGTTTTTAATCAAAACTTAAAATTTTATATTTCTTCCTTTGGAAAAAACTACAAGCCACCATATGCACAGACTACACAGTGAGTTGGGTCAGTGCTCCCACAGACTTTGAGGTGTATTACAAGAACCCCAACCATTATCATCTTCCTCCTGAGTTATTTTGAAATTTTTTTTGTACATTTTGGCTGCAGTATTGGTGGTAGAATATACTATAATATGGATCATCTCTACTTCTGTATTTATTTATTTATTACTAGACCTCAACCACAGTCTTCTTTCCCCCTTCCACCTCTCTTTGCCTGTAGGATGTACTGTATGTAGTCATGCACTTTGTATTAATATATTAGAAATCTACAAATCTGTTTTGTACTTTTTATACTGTTGGATACTTATAATCAAAACTTTTACTAGGGTATTGAATAAATTTAGTCTTATTAGAAAAAAAAAAAAATGGGCAGAATATCTAAACAGACATTTCTTCAAAGAAGACATAGAGATGGCCATAATCACATGAAAAGCTGTTCAATATCACTAATTATTAAAGAAATGCAAATCAAAACTACAATGAGGTATTACCTCACATAGGTCAGAATCACCATTATCAAAAAAATCTATAAACAATACATGCTGAAGTGGGTGTGGAGAAAAGGACCCCTCCTACACTATACGTGGGAATATAAATTGGTATGGCCACTATGGAAAACAATATGGAGGTTCCTTAAGAAACTAAACATAGAACTATCATATGACCCAGCAATCCCACTCCTGGGCATATACCCAGAGAAAACCATAAGGTGAAAAGATGCATGCACCCCAGTGTTCACTACAGCACTATTTACAGCGGCCAGAGCATGGAAGCAACTTAAATGTCCAACAACAGAGAAATGGGTAAAGAAAATGTGGCACATATATACAGTGGAATATTACTCAGCCATATAAAGAATAAAATAATCCCCTTTTGCTGCAACACAGATGGACCTAGAGATTGTCATATTGAATGAAGCAAGTCAGACAGAAAGACAAATATCATATGACATTACTTAAATGTGGAATCTTAAAAAAAGATACAAGTCTTAAAAAAAAAAAAAAGGTATGAACTTATTTACAAAACAGAAGCAGAGTCACGGATATAGAAAACAAACTTATGCTTACCAGGGCCTTAGAGGGGAAGGGATAATTTGGGAGATTGGGATTGACGTATACACACTACTATATGTCAAGTAGATAACAAAAATCTACTGTATAGCACAGGGAACTCTACTCAATACTCTGTGTTGGCCTAAAAGGGAAAAGAATCTTAGAAAAAAAGAGAGTGAATATATGTAAGTATAACTGATTGACTCAGCAGTATACCCGAAACTACACAACATTATAAGTCAACCATACTGCAGTAAAATTATAAACAAATAAAATAAAGAAAAAATAAACAAACAAATAAAAAGAAATGGTGGAACATGAAAACACCAAATGAAGTTTCTTAAAGAGATGGAGAAGGATTCCTGATTGTTTGATGTATAACAACTTCAGTTAAATAAGTCCCACAGTAAAGGTCAAGAGTGACATTGGGGATGAAGGACAGGAAAACAGCAATGGTATTAATAAAGTAAAATGGAAGGTGGCTCTTAATAGTAAAGAAAGCAAACTGACCCAAGGGAAGGGACAAGTAGTCCTTGCAGACACATGGGGCTTTCAAGAGGAGTTAATGATCTCACATTTTCCTTCTCAGCTCAAGCTTCTACTAAGATATCACATCAGAAACCATTTAACAAATTACTTCAAGAAGAAAACCATAGGGAAAAAAAAAAAACAAAAACCATAGGGCATAAACTTTATGCAAAGACTTCTCTACTAGTCGAGAATATAAATCTATTCTGAACACTGATACATTGTTCAGCTGGCATCATAATTCTTGTTTTACTTTTCTTTCAGTAATTTAACTTTTTCTGAATATGTGCCATGTTAATCTTTATATATAAATAAAAAAATTAAAATAATTGCTTTTGCATCGTCAAACTAAACTTGTCCAGCAGAGGAATAAAATAACTATATTCATTATTAACTGAACACAAATAAAGTATAAACTGACAAGATGGAGCACAATCTTAAGTGGAGATTCTCTTGGTGAACTGGATTTAGATTTAGGGGAGGTTAAGATGCAAAAGGGCGATTTAGCGTAGACCTAGCTGGAATAGGTCAGCAGCATGTAAATTACACTAAGGTGACATGAAAAGAAGGGAAGGCTTCTTTAACACCAGATAAAGCCAGCAGCTCTCAAGCACTGTATCTTCTAACAAACCTTCCAAACTCTTGCAGTGCATGGCGACCCTCTCTAACCCAGGGCAGCTGCAAATTGTATGCACGTTGATCACAGCACAAGGGTGCCAGGGAGAAGTGAGGGGAGGATCCCTAGTGAAGTGAAGAAAGATTTTTTCCTCCTTTGCACAAGTGCATGGATAGCTAACAGCCCTGCTATATCTCATGTTCCACATTGTCTTTCCATTAAAAAAAGGAAAAAGTTCCCAAATACACAAGTCAAGGTCTACTTTCTCATTACAGAATAGCTCACATCTCTTTCCCAGCGTCTCAGGTGAATTTAAAAGCCTGGGAGGATGAATGGAATATGAGGATTGATGTAGGTACATTTGCTATTCCTGAGCTTCCCTACCCCTCCCTGTGGTTCTCTCTAGCATCTATTATTCATCCTTTAAATCGTGGGTTTTCAGAGGCTTTGGATCTGCCTGAGACGGGAAAAGATAATCTCCTGGTACCTTTCATGCCCACCAGATGTCTCAGGCAATACAGTCACTCCTGCTGCTTTTTTCTGCTCCATCAGCGGGCTTGTTGAGGGTGTTCTCTGTCTCACAAAAAAATCAGCTTGGAGAAAGGCCAGGGTACTGCTAGCCAGAGTACATGTTACAGCTCTGCTGATTTTCAAAGCGTCAACACCCACAACTGCGTGCTTTGATTACCACCAAAAGGAAAGAGAGATGGAGACAGCGTTGCTGCTTCATTGCTTTCCAGGCAGGATTAAACCCCCATGAAACTGTTTTTTCCCATCCTTTTTTATTTTTTCTTCCTCAGAGAGTTCTAAATAGAATCTTACATCCAAACATAATGGAAGAAAGAAAATATTTCTCTGCTCTTATACATACTCGTCTACAGTTTGTGTTTGAATATGAGTGTTGGCATATTAGGAAACAGCATAACCACCCAGCTAGAAAATGATAGCTGATGAAAATCAGGCGTCTCACATGTAAAACTGATTTTTTAAATCTGCTTTACTTTCTCTAAAGCATCATAGAGAAGGCATCAAGGAGTTGCAAAATTTAAAACAGAGAGAAATTATTTAGGGGTTTCACTGGAAAATGGGCTTCCCTTGTGGCTCAGCTGGTAAAGAATCCGTCTGCAATACGGGAGACCTGGGTTCAATCCCTCGGTTGGGAAGATCCCCTGGAGAAGGGAAAGGCTACCTACTCCAGTTTTCAGGCCTGGAGAATTCCATGGACTATGTAGTCCATGGGGTCACAAATGACTGAAGGACTTTCACTTTCACTGGAAAATAAGTTTCAAGAGCAATAAACAAATCTCACATAGAGGAACTAGAACTGAACTGAAAGGAAGCCAACCGTAGCTACTTCCCCAGCATAAGAAATATCAGAAAGCATGGATTTAGAAATGTGAGACTCCTCTTCCCCTCATCTACCCCACCAGCAAAGAAAAACAAAAGATGCTTCTTAGCAAGGACAAAATATCCATTTGGTTTGAAAGAATTATGATAATTATGACCCACTACACGCAGAATGATCAGCAAAAGGGCTTAGGGGTCAAAGTCAACCATCACCTGAAGCTTTAGCAAATAGAAATCCATACCAAGTCATATGTGAAAAACTAGGAAGAAATATATTTACTAAATTTTCCACTTTTAGATTGCACTGCTCTGTAGAATTCTAAGGGAAAAGAAGAAAGATCTGAAGTGCTTTTAGGGTTTATATGAATGTCCTTTCCCCATTCCAGGTGGTCCTAAGCTCTCACCACTAGCATTTCAGGGCACTTAACACCATGCTGCAAGCCTTCTGCTTGCACCCAGTGGCAAAATTGTAAGCTATTTTCCTAAGACTTTTGGATTCTTCATTATCTGTCCCAAACTATCTTCTTAGTCTCATCTGCAGGACCCTCATTCTCACACCACTGTGCTCCAGCTTTCTCCAGTGTTAAAGCATGCTTGCTCTTCTTCCTTAGTAGTAAGAGGTGTTTAAGAACTTGGACTCTGGGGTTAGACAGACCGGGATCCAAGGACCAGCTCTCCCATATACCCAGAGTGTGACCTTGTGAAGTCATTTCAGTCATTAATGAATTAATAAATTCAGCAATATTTGTTGAGCCTGTAATGTGTGCCAGGCTTTGTGCTGTACATTGGGAATAGAGTTTTTTTAAAAAAAAAAAAAAGCAGTGCAAAAATTCTTGCCCTCACGAGGCATTTATTCTAGTCGGGGGAGACTAGTTGGGAAAAAATGTGTGATACATGTCATGACGAAAAACCAAGCTAGGTTAGGACACAGAGTGCCACAGTCATGGAGAGGAGAGAGGGTTGTGTTTTCCACTGGCTGGTCGAGGAAGGTTTTTCTGATAAGATGGCATCGGGCAAAAACCTGAATGAAGGAGGGAGTGATGCTTGCAGATATCTGGGAGATGGCATTCCAGGCAAAGGGATGAACAAAGAGCATTCCTGTTATATTTGACACGCAGCCAAGAAGGGGAAAGATGGTGTTGGGTGTCAGATCCAAGAGTGGTAGGAAATGGTATCCCAGAAGAGTGAGGGAAAAATTATGTAGGATCTTGAATGTATGCTAAGAACCTTGGGTTTTAACACAAGTGAGAGGGGAATCTGTTGGAAAGTTTGTTTACAGTGCTTTCATTATCTGATTTGTGTTTTTAAAAGCTCACAGAAAGACTGGGTATAAAGCAATGGCAGAAGCAGACAGACCAGTTAAAAGGCTTCTGCAGAAGTTTGAGGGATGAGAACAGCTTTGACTGGAATGGTAGGGGAGGAGGTGATGCTCTGTGGTAGGATGATCCCAGTGTCCTCTTTGGGAATTGCTCACCACTGTTGTCATATTAAACAAAGCTGCTGTTATGATTATATGAGGTTCAGTAGTGTAAAATGCTTGGGGTAGTTTTGGCATCTAGGAAATGGTTAACAAAAAGACAATGTTATTTTTACTATCAGGCTCAGCAGAAATGTCACCTCTTTGAAGTCTCCCTCATCACTTATTTCCACCCATCCTTATCACCAGCACAATCTTTCCCTTGTTTTGCATTGCATGTTGTACATACCATTGCAAGAGAATTATTATAGCATGCACCCTCATATTTATGCTTTGCCTTCTCAGCTAGAATGTAAATGTGAAGAAGAGGGTTGTTGTTCAGTTGCTAAGTCGTGTCCTACTCTTTTGTGACCCCATGGACTGTAACCCACCAGGCTCCTCTGTCCATGGGATTTCCCTGGCAAGAATACTGGAGTGGGTTGCCATTTCCTTCTCTAGGGTAATCATCCCCACCCAGGAATCAAACCCACATCTCCTGCAGTGCAGGCAGATTCTTTACCACTGAGCCACCAGGGAAGCCCCACCCTCACCTGTACCTCCGCTTAATTGTTTGGACCAGTCATATCACTTAATATGTATTACTTACTTTGCATACAAAGTTATTAAATTTTTTGCATTTATATCTTGATTCCAATTAGATCATAAAGTCTCATCAAACAGGAATTTTATCTTTTACTCTTCATATGTCTGAGTACTATGTACATTCATGAATCAATTATTATTTTGTTTCATTAAAAGAAAAGCTTAGTAAGTAAAGACACAGAATAACAAGAATGATTTGATAGAAAGTGTATGGCATTTTTTGATGTACTGAGTGAGTGATGATGTTAGAATATAATTATTATTGCTTCAGAGAAGCACAAGCCAGAGGAATTTTAGAATGCTTTCAGAGTCACAGGGACTATAGCAGGACATTTCAGCACTCAAGACTCATCATAAAAACTAAGCTATTTCCTTGTTAAAGGCACTAATAGAAAGTCTGACTCTAGAACCAGATAGATTTGGACTCTCGTGTTTTCAGGAAAAAGCTAGACAAAATGATGAAAGATACATAGAATTCAATGGGATGTCATTCGACTATCTAGAAGATTTGTAGTCAAATACAGTAAGAATATAACAAATAGAGAAGATCTCCCTCAAGTTCCTATCAACAGGAACTTAGATATTTGGTGGCACTTCTGTAGGTAATAAGGCATATAGATATCTCACCTAGCAAATTGTAAGCAAAATTCTATCAAGAGATATAGCAGCTGGGGGGGAGGGGAGGAGGGGGGCAGAGGGAGCCAGATCTCTGTAAGGGGACAGAAGCATTAGATATATACAACTTGAATTTGAAGGACACAGGTGATGAGACCATTCCCAGTTGGGGAGTGTATTAGCTTTTTATCATTAGAATCTTAGCAACTTACAACCACACAAATTTATTACCTCACCATTCCTGTGGAGGAACCTGGGTGTGGGTTAGCTGGAGCTTCTGCTTAGGGTCTCCTCAGACTGAAATCAAGATGCCATCCAGGGCTACAATCTCATCTGAGGCTGGAGCAGCACTGAGGCATGGCCTCTTCCAAAGCCAGCAGGAGGGACCCTCATTGCTTCTTACCTCTTTTTTAAAAAAATTAATTAATTTATTTTAATTGGAGGTTAATTACTTTATAATATTGTAGTGGTTTTGCCATACACTGACATGAATCAGCCATGGGATGGGTGTATATGTGTTCCCCATCCTGAACCACCCCCCCACCTCCCTCCCATCCATCCCTCAGGGTCATCCCAGTGCACTGGCCCTGAGCGCCCTGCCTCATGCATCGAACCTGGACTGGCGATCTATTTCACATACGGTAGTATATATTCTTATCTCTTTTAAGGCTCACCTGATTAGACCAGGCCCACTCAGGAAACTTTTTCCCATTTGATTAACTCAAATTCACTACCACTGGAAATGTATTACATCTGGGAAATTCCTTTTGCCATATAATACAGCATTCACAGACGTGATGGACCATCTTATTCACACAGTTCTACCTACACTCAAGGAGAAAGGATTATACAAGTCACAAATACCAGGAGTGGGGCAGAAGTCTTGGATGTTATTTCAGAAGGTTGTTTACCTACAAGAGTGGGGACCAAGGGAAATAGGGCTCATTGTGTCCCAAAGGCATTGCTGATAAAGGTCCAGTCATGTCTGGTTGGTAATTTTTGTTTTGCATGTGTGTGTGTTTAGCTGGATTATAATTGCTTTACTATATTGTGTTAGTTTCTGCTGTCCAATGAGATGAATCAGTCATTACTGTACATATATTCCCTGCCTCGTGACTCTTCTCCCCCTGCCTCATCCCACCCCTCTAGGTCATCACAGAGCAATGAGCTCAGCTTCCTGTGTTTATAGCAAGTTCCCACTAGCTATTTTACATGTAGCAGTTCTGATTTTTAAGAAACCTTCGCAAGCCAGAAGGCAACTCCAAGAATTACTTAGGAAAGTAACATCAAAATTATATGGAATGATGTAACACTGCCTTTATCTTTTAATGATGGTATAATTTAGTATTATGTATAAAAAATCAAAATGTAAAAATCAGTGTTAAAATATCTGCATTTAAGAATCTGTGCTTATTTTGAATTTTAATTATTTGTGCTATTTATAAAAATTAGGCTCATTAGAATAACAAGTCAACTTTGCAGTTTCAAGTTAAAATGAGTATTGAATCATTGCTTTAGACCTGTAATTTCAGATTGAAATCTTACTTGAAACATTTAGGAGAATTTAATGTTCACCAGATCTGTAAATTTAATTTATTTGATTTATAAGAATTACTTAAGTTCTTAGGAAGTGTGTTAAGTCATGTGATTAAGGTACTTAAGAAAGGAAGTAAAAATATGTGACATTAATAAATGTGGCTAAATGTTCAAGGAATTTAATTAGGTTGTAAAGTCTTCCTTCAAAACAATTATAAACTTAGTAGATTTATGGATAGATTAAAAAAATTTATAAACATATAAGCTTAAGAAAAACAAGGGTTTCAAGTGAGTTGAATACTAATTTTGCACCACAATAACCTTCAGTAGTTCTTTTCTAGGCATAAAAATTGCCCTCAAGAACATAAAAATATTCATTTCTAATAAGTTTCAACTCTACCATTTTGTATGACCTTTGTTAAGTCACTTGACTTGTCTTAGCTTCAGTTTCTCATTAGCATCATGTTAACATGCAGGGTGGTCCTAAGGAGTAAACGAGATACTTTGCACAAAGTGCTTGACACATTTAGAATCTCAATAATAAAAGCTTAAAGAAAAAAAGAAATTCAGTTCTTTCACTAAACATAAGGGCAGAAGTATTGTTTACGTTCCATCCGGCCACCAACAGTTTAAATTTCAATCCTCCATATGCTTTCTCCAGTTCAGTTCACTTGTCCAGTCATGTCCGACTCTTTGTGACCCCATGGACGGCAGCACACCAGGCTTCCCAGAATCACCAGCTCTCAGAGCTTGCTCAAACCAATATCCATTGAGTTGGTGGTGGCCTCCAACAAGCATATCCTGTCATCCCCTTCTCCTCCTGCCTTCAATCTTGTCCAGCATCAGAGTCTTTTTCAGTGAGTCAGTTCTTCACATCAGGTGGCCAAAGTATGGGAGCTTCAGCTTCAGCAACAGTCCTTCCAATGAATATGCAGGACTGATTTCCTTTAGGATGGACTGGTTGGATCTCCTTGCAGTCCAAGAGATTCTCAAGGGTCTTTTCCAATACCACAGTTCAAAAGCATCAATTCTTCGGTGCTCAGCTTTCATTATGGTCCAACTCTCACACCCGTACATGACTACTGGAGAAACCACAGCTTTGACTATATGGACCTTTGTTGGCAAAGTAATGTTTCTGCTTTTTAATATGCTGTCTAGGTTGGTCATAGTTTTTCTTCCAAGGAGCAAGCATCTTTTAATTTCATGGCTGCAGTCACCATCAGAAGTGATTTTGCAGCCCAAGAAAATAAAGTCTCACTGTTTCCACTGTTTCTCCATCTATTTGTCATGAAGTTATGGGACCAGATGCCATGATTTTCGTTTTCTGAATGTTGAGTTTTAATCCAGTTTTTTCACTCGCCTCTTTAACTTTCATCAAGAGGCTCTTGAGTTTCTCTTTGCTTTCTGCCACAACAGTGGTGTCATCTGCATATCTGAGGTTATTGACATTTCTCCCAGCAATCTTGATTTCAGCTTGTGCTTTATCCAGCCTGGCATTTTGCATGATGTACTCTGAATATAAGTTAAATAAGCAGGGTGACAATATACAGCCTTGATGTACTCCTATCTCAATTTGGAACCAGTCTGTTGTTCCATCTCCAATTCTAACTGTTGCTTCTTGACCTGCATACAGATTTCTCAGGAGGCAGGTGAGGTGGTTTGGTATTCGCAACTCTTTAAGAATTTTCAACAGCTTGTTGTGATCTACACAGTCAAAGGCTTTGGCATAGTCAATGAAGCAGAAGTAGATGTCTTTCTGGAATTCTCTTGCTTTTTCTATGATCCAACAGATATTGGCAATTTGATCTCTGGCTCCTCTGCCTTTTCTAAATCCAGCCTGAACATCTGGAAGTTCTCAGTTCATGTACTGTTGAAGCCCGGCTTGCAGAATTTTGAGCATTACTTTGCTAGCATGTGAGACGAGTGCAATTGTGTGTTAGTTTGAGCACTCTTTGGCATTGCCTTTCTTTGGGAGTGAAATGAACACTGACCTTTTCCAGTCCTGTGGCCACTGCTGAGTTTTCCAAATTTGCTGGCATATTGAGTGCAGCACTTTCACAGCATCATCTTTTAGGATTTGAAATAGCTCAACTGGAATTCCATCACCTCCCCTAGCTTTGTTCATGGTGATGCTTCCTTCCTGAGGCCCACTTGACTTTGCAGTCTAGGATGTCTGACTCTAGGTGAGTGATCACACCATCATGGTTTTCTGGGTCATTAAGATCTTTTCTGTGTAGTTCTTCTGTGTATTCTTGCCACCTTTTCTTAATATCTTCTGCTTCTGTTAGGCCCATATCATTTTTGTCCTTTATTGTGCCCACCTTTGCATGAAATGTCCCATTGGTACCTCTAATTTTCTTGAAGAGATCTCTAGTCTTTCCCATTCTACTGTTTTCCTCTATTTCTTTGCATTGATCACTGAGGAAGGCTTTCTTATCTCTACTTGCTATTCTTTGGAACTCCGCATTCAAATGGGTATATCTTTCCTTTTCTCCTTTGCCTTTAGCTTCTCTTCTTTTCTCAGCTATTTGTAAGGCCTCCTCAGATGACCATTTTGCCTTTTTGCATTTCTTTTTCTTGGGGATGGTCTTGATCCCTGCCTCCTGTACATTGTCACAAATCTCATCCATAGTTCTTCAGGCACTCTATCATATCTAATCCCTTGAATCTATTTGTTCAGTTCAGTTCAGTAGCTCAGTCATGTCCGACTCTTTGCGACCCCATGAATCACAGCACGCCAGGCCTTCCTGTCCATCACCAACTCCTGCAGTCTACCCAAACCCATGCCCATCGAGTCAGTGATGCCATCCAGCCATCTCATCCTCTGTCATCCCCTTCTCCTCCTGCCCCCAATCCCTCCCAGCATCAGGATCTTTTCCAATGAGTCAGCTCTTCGCATGAGGTGGCCAAAGTATTGGAGTTTCAGTTTCAACATCAATCCTTCCAATGAACACCCAGGACTGATCTCCGTTAGGATGGACTGGTTGGATCTCCTTGCAGTCCAAGGGACTCTCAAGAGTCTTCTCCAACACCACAGTTCAAAAGCATCAATTTTTCAGCACTCAGCTTTCTTCACAGTCCAACTCTCACATCCATACATGATCACTGGAAAAACCATAGCTTTGACTAGACAGACCTTTGCTGGCAAAGTAATGTCTCTGCTTTTTAATATGCTATCCAGGTGGTTGGTCATAACTTTCCTTCCAAGGAGTAAGCGTCTTTTAATTTCATGGCTGTAGTCACCATCTGCAGTGATTTTGGAGCCCCAAAAAATAAAGTCTGACACTGTTTCCAGTGTCTCCCCATCTATTTCCCATGAGGTGATAAGACCAGATGCCATGATCTTAGTTTTCTGAAAGTTGAGCTTTAAGCCAACTTTTTCACTCTCCTCTTTCACTTTTTATCAAGAGGCTTTTTAGTTCCTCTTCACTTTCTGCCATAAGGGTGGTGTCATCTGCATATCTGAGGTTATTGATATTTCTCCCGGCAATCTTGGTTCCAGCTTGTGCTTCTTCCAGCCCAGCATTTCTCATGATGTACTTTGCATATAAGTTAAATAATCAGGGTGACAATATACAGCCTTGACGTACTCCTTTTCCTATTTGGAACCAGTCTGTTGGTCCATGTCCAGTTCTAACTGTTGCTTCCTGACCTGCATACAGGTTTCTCAAGAGGCAGGTCAGGTGGTCTGGTATTCCCATCTCTTTCAGAATTTTCCACAGTTTATTGTGATCCACACAGTCAAATGTATATATAATTCCATATAATTGTATTTAAACTTCCATAAATACAATTCTGTATAATTGTAAGGGATTTGATTTAGGTCATACCTGAACGATCTAGTGGTTTTCCCTACTTTCATCAATTTAAGTCTGAATTTTGCAATAGGAGCTCATGATCTGAGCCATAGTCATCCCCCGGTCTTGTTTTTGCTGAGAGCTTCTCCATCTTTGGCTTCAAAGAATATAATCAATCTAATTTTGGTATTGACTCTCTGGTGATGTCCATGAGTAGAGTCATCTTTTGTGTTGTTGGAAGAAGGTGGTTGCTATGAGAAGTTCGTCCTCTTGCCAAAGCTCTGTGAGCCTTTTCCCTGCTTCAATTTGTACTCCAAGGCCAAATTGCCTGTTAATCCAAGTATCTCTTAACTTCCTACTTTTGCATTCCAGTCCCCTATGATGAAAAGGACATCTTTTTTTGGTGTTAATTCTAGAAGGTCTTGTGTATCTACATAGAACCATTCAACTACAGCTTCTTCAGCTTTAGTGGTTGGGGCATAGACTTGGATTACTGTGATATTGAATGGTTTGCCTCGGAAACAAACAGAGATCATTCTGTCATTTTTGAGATATACTTTCTTAGATAGCAATTAGTTTGTTACCTTTCAAGGCAGAAAGGATGCTTAAAGGGTTAATTTTAATGCCCAGAGGAGGCTGACCACACCCATTAGGTCTTCCCCAGAAAGTAGCTGTAGGGCATACATGTTCAGTGGACTCTTTTTGATCCCATGGACTGTAGTCCACCAGGCTTCTCAGTCCATGGGATTTTCCAGGCAAGAATAGTTCAGTGGGTTGCCATTGCCCTCCTCCAGGGGATCTTCCCAACCCAAGGGTCAAACTTGCGTGTCTTAGCTCTCCTGCATTAGTGGGCAGATTCTTTACCAGTAGCACCACCTGAGCTTCCCTGGGTGCTCAGCAGTAAAGAATCCATTTGCAACGCAAGAGTTGCAGGAGAGGTGAGTGTGCGGGCAGAGGAGCCTAGCAGGCTACAGTCCATAGCCTCGCAAAGAGTCAGACATGACTGAAATGACTTAGCACGCATGCGTGCCACCTGGGAAGCCCAGCTGCAGGGAAGTATTAGCAAACCAATGTCCCATTTCAGGCTCCAAGGACTTTATGCAGCCAGCGTTTCTGTGCCAATATCCAGGGCCAAATGACTGGAAGGAGATTTAAAACACTAGGGGAAGGGAGAAGTTAGTATTCCCTCTAGACCAATAGTCGCCCGGTGAAATGTCACTATATTTGTGTCAGAAGGAACAGAGGAATGCAGTCCTGTCTGGGCAAAGTGCACACAGAAAACCCAGAGGAGAGCAGACCCAATCCTCCACATGGCTTGAGTGTACTGTGGTTAGTACAGACAATCCACTTTTCCCTGAGTGCTTATATTAATATTTGAAAAATGAAAACGTGGTTTTGAAGAAAAAAATGTAAAATGAATTCTTCTGAGCACTTATAAAATTTTTTAAATGTGTCTAACCTCTTGAAAAACAGCAATGATTTTTGATGGTAATTCTGAAGGGACGCAAACACACATATAAAACAGTATGTGAGAAAGTAGAGACAGAGAGACAGAGATGGAAGGAGGAAGAGAAGAGAGTGTGTGTATCTCAGAGAAACAGAGGAACAGGTCCCCAGAGAAGCTGTGAGACAAGACCTAGATACAAAGAAGACAAACAAGAAGACATGATATTGAAACACCAAGAGAACTTTTGCTGAAAGCTAATGGGACAAAAAGTAAGGGAAGACTCTGAAGAAAAGATATTTTGTGGATGAAAAATTAATCAGTCAATCTATGAAAAAAAAAAGATGGAAAATTTTGTTCAAGCCAAATTGAGTGTTATAACCCAAGAACAGAGTCTCAGAAATCTCCAGGAACTGATCTGCCCATTAGATATCAAAGCAGAGTCATACAGTGTTTTGAAACAGAGAACTGTACATATTACATGACATATTGCTGACAGTTGATACAATCCAGGTCTCCATGTATAAAAGGAATAATAGGTCATGGGTCATTGTGGCCCCTTACAAAATTAAACAGGAAGCTTATCACCTCAGGAGTCATCTTGTAATGCTGGGAGAATGTTGCTGTTTGTGGTTGAGCTGGCATTTCCGCCAATGGGGACGCATAAGGCACAGTAGAGGGGAGAGAGGAGGCCAAAGGGCAGAGAAAAATTGTTTATGTTCAAATTTTCCTTGACTTGCCTTAGAATTTCATCAATACGTAATTTCCAAGGATCCGAAGAAGCCGCCGGAGGATCGGGGGAAAAAAGAGGAAAGGGAGACACCAGCGGGCAACATTCAATTAAGTCAATATTTATTTTGTGCCCACCAGGAACATAGCAACCTTCTGGAACTAAAGTGGAAATGAATTTAATTCTCTCCTGTTCTGAGGAGTGGGTAAGTTCAAGTCTGCGGAGCCGCCTGGGGCTGAGGCGTGAGTGGTGCCTAGCCGCAGTGCACTCTGCTTCCACCTGGCTGGCCTGCAATTCTCTGCCTCCAGGGCTGCCCTGCCCTTCTTTCCCACCAACTTCGTGGCAGAAAAACAAATATCTAAAGAGAGACAAAGATGAAACCATTATAAAAATTTATTTTTGAACTTGTAATATCAGGTCTAAAATAAGTGTTACTTAATAGTGACACCGTATTTCTGAATTAAACATAAAAAATTGAAATCTAGATATTGAAAAATAAGGAATGTTTAAAGTTTTTTAAAACACTGAATCAGAGGCAGTTTTCATTAGGCTCCCCTCTAAACACATACAATGTGCTGACATATATGATAATGTGCAGTATTTTTAAAACAAATCTCTCTTTCCTTCAAAAAAATTCAGCCAAGAAATATTTCTGAGGTATGTCAGAGTATACAGATATACACATATCTGTTCAAAATGTCTCTGAAGGCCCTACAGAAAGGAAAATGTAGTTTTGTTACATGACTCATGGTGTCCATAAGACAAAAATAAAGCAGAGGTTTAGAAGAAACACAACTATTCCTGGCAGTCTGGCAGTGGAATCTACAAAACAGACTTGCAAGGGAAGGACACCACCCTCAGAACTCATAACACCTTACCTAGGGAATCCACACCTCCATTCAAACCAACTCATCTGATAAACCTAAAAGAAAGAATGTGCATGGCAAAATAACTTAAGGGAATACTAACTTACCTTTATTCTTACATTTTCCTACATCCCAGCCAGACCCCTGGGATTGTTGCAGAGTGAAAAACAGAAGATGCTTAAAATAAAGGGTTATTTGTGTTGTGTAAAAGAGAGAACTTTTGAAGTTGAAGAAACTATGCTACTGGAGGATGAGGGTAGAGAGAGCAACTTTGAGGAACTTTGGAAGAGCGCACTAGGTCTCCCAGACTATAAAGAAAAAAAGGTCAAAGTTAGGACACATCACATAGAACTAGGGCTAAGTAATCCTTGGGCACCTTAATTTCTCCAAGTCTCTGTTCTTGCCATTTATAAAAAAAAATGACATAAAAGTAGAACTTAACTCATAAGGTACTGTAAATTGTGAGGATTAAGTGGATATAAAGCTCAGTGCCTGCAATAAACATTGGTGCACATGTGTCTTTTTGAATTATGGTCTTCTCAGGGTATATGGCCAGTAGTGGGATTGCTAATCCATATGATAGTTCTATTTTTAGGTTTTTAATGAATCTTCATGCTGTTCTCCATTGCGGCTATACCAATTCACATTCCCACCAACAGTGCAAGAAGTTTCCATTTTCTCCGCACCCTCTTCGGCATTTATTTTTTGGAGATTTTTTGATGATGGCCATTCTGACCAGTGTTTTGTTTTGCATTTTTCTAATAACTAATGATGTTGAGCATCTTTTTATGTGCCTCTGGCCACCTCCATGTCTTCTTTGGAGAAATGGAATCTAGAAAAATGGTTAGATGAACCTATTTGCAGGGCAGGAATAGAGACACAGACATAGAATGGGAATGGCCATGAGAAAGGAGAAAGGGAAGGTGGGATGAACTGGGAGAGTAGCACTGACATATATACACTGTCATGTGTAAAACAGAGAGCTGGTGGGAAAAAGCTGCTCCATAGAACAGGGAACTCGGCTTGGCTCTCTGTGATGATGCAGAAGGGTGAGATTGGGGGTTTGTTGGAGGGAGGCTTAAGAGGGAAGTGATACATGTACATATACAACTGGTTCACTTAATTGTACAGCAGAAACTAACACACCATTGTAGAAAGGAATTATACTCCAATTTTTAAAAATTCAAAAATAAAAATAAAGTTCAGTGCCTGGAACATAAATGTTCAATAATGGTTGTTACTTTCATTCAGTTTGAAAAATAAATCTATGAGAGTGATACACAAAGCTTCTAGCCATTGCACAAATACAACCATTGCAAAGAGAGAAATATCATTGGTTATGCACATTATTTACCTGATAAAAATAAATTATTTATAGTTCGTCAAGGGATTTACCACTACCCCTTGCAGAAAAAATATGAGCGTGTGCTCAAGAAAAACACCAACCATTGCCCACAACCTTGCCAACGTGGAGCCACTCAGATCAACATGTTTAGTATACCTCCAATCCACGAGGAAGAATAATAGAAAAAAATCCAAAGTACTTAATACACCAATGGCTTTTACAAAATCAACTGCCACCCTTATCCCCTTTTAGTCCTCCCTTCCTTCAGCACAATCACATCTGAGGCTAAAGATATTTATAATTCTCTGGTGACTAACCACAACAAACTTTTGACAAGAAGGCTGGTAAACTTGATAAAAGTATCTTAATATGACAGAAATACTTCTCAGATGGAATGTGGGAGGGGAGAGGCCACTAATTTTGATAAGCTAAAATAGCACCTTAAAAATGGAATGACCCTACATAGGGATTTAACAGCAGAGCTAATTTCAGGTCAGATACGCCTCCAGCTATAAGGCAAGGGGGTTTGTATTTGCATTAGATTTCTCATTAGAAATCTTAGCATGATCTTTGGGTCTCCTCATTCTTACACTCTTCTATCCTGCCCAAATCATTTGGAACTAATCACTGGTCTCAGATGAGTTGCCCAGTAGTCCATGATGGGAGAAAAAAAATAACCTTGACTTAACAATTCAGCAAACATTTCCTGAGCCTTTGTTATAAACCCAGTAGCAAGGACACAGAGATGGACAAAATCATTGCTATCAGCTCCATCTCAAAACCACAGCACAGCCTTCCACAGCCTCTAACAGGGTCATTCAGTCCTGCCCACCACCTGAGCCACTTTCTGTGGCTCCAGCCACCTCCAAGTATGGCTTGGTATTTTTGCCTTCCTGTGTGGCTACAGAGCAGCTATGACTCAAGATTTCTGAACTTGTGAGGGTTAGCCTTCTCCAGAAAAGAGAAGCTCAAACATGAGTTTCCTCCAATGATTGTATTTTGCAAAATAAGGCTTTATTTTTTCACTCCCATTTCAGTTCTTGTTCTAGAAGTCCTCATGTTTCTCTAGACCATTCTTAGGAGGAGTCTGCCTAATGGACAATCCTGTTTCTCTGGGGGTGGAAGCTATTATTCAGAGTGCAATCTTAGGGGCTGGCGTTCTGTGACCTACAGACAGACTTCCCTGTGGACACCCTTAGGGATTTCTAAAGTCCACTTATCCGTTACCTTGTGCCCAACTCCAGGGAACTGAGCTGCAAAAAGTTAAACCATCTAAACCCCAAGGACAGATCTTTGGCAGCTAGTATTCACTGAATAAAGGAATAAAACATTCAGTCATTCATTCACTGAGTACTTAATCAGTGCATGCTGTGTCAGACAATACATTAAATGCTGAAGCTGTGGAGATAGGAGGAAGTAAACCATATTACCAAGGAGCACATAGTCTCAAAAGGAAAACAAAGAGGAAGCAAGTAATTGTAAGTGATATAGTAGAAATAGTCAAAAACATAATGGGAACCCTGAGAGAGACAGGCAAGGTTTGGCTATGAAAGCTAGGGTGGGTGTCACAAAGGAGGTGATATTGGAGAGGAGTTGAGAAATGAGATGGGGGGATACTAGGTGGACAGAATGGCCAGTCGGTGAAGGGCAGTGACTGCAAGTACAGAAAGTTCCCTACATACCAATCTTCAAGTTGCAAACTTTCAAAGACGTGAACGCGCTTCTGATCCCAGCAAGCAATCAGAAGCTGTGCCATTAACGTCAGGGGTGAGGGAAATTGCAGTTGACCCTCTGTCTCCTCTTGCTGATGATTCTTCAGCTCTATCACCTCCCACCTCTTCTGCCTCTTCCAGTCAGTAACTCTTCTTATCCTTTGATTCGATGTCAGCCCCTGTATGCCAGTTGTACTGTATTATTGTACTTTTCAAGGTACAGTACTGTAAGATTTAAAATGTCTTTTTTTTATTTGCTTCTATGTATTATTTGTGTGAAAAGTGTTAAGAACCTATTACGGTACAGTAATACACAGCCAATTGTGTTAGTTGGGGACCTAGACTGACTTCGTTGGCTGTGCTGGGCTGTGCTCAGGTGCTCAGGCATGTACAAGCAATTAAACTTACAAATGCACTCTGAGAAGAGAACGCGTTCATTTGTAGGGGACCTACTGTACATACATTTCAGGCAGAGGGAGCAGCATATGCAAAGGCCCAAGATATAAAATAGCATGGTGTATCCACGGCACAGTAACCTTATAATATTTTGCTTAGGAGTTTGTCCATTTTTTTAGAGGCCCAAAACAGCAAACGGAATTAATCTTGAAGGCCTGGTGCCTATTGCTCATCTTGGTTTTCAGCATGTGCTCAATCACTCAGTTGTGTCCAACTCTTTGTGACCCCATGGACAGTAGCCTGCCAGGCTCCTCTATCCATGGAATTTTTCAGGCAAGAATACTGGAACAGGTTGCCTTTTCCTACTCCAGGGGAATCTTCTCAATTCAGGGATCGAACCTGCGTCTCTTGCGTCTCCTGAATTGGCAGGCAGATTCGTTACCAAGGAGCCACCTCCGGAAGCCCCAGTATTCAAACAACCTATTACACCTGAGAAAGACAAGACTGATACACATGTTGCCTATTTGCAGTCTAAGCACAGACCATCTTGAGCCACTGAAGAGTTTTGTTACTCTGGAGAATAATGTGTCTAAATGTATCCTTCTTGCCACCCCAGTTGGGAAAGTTTCTTGAGGATCTAGCCTGGACTCATGAGCATATCCTGGGACCATGAAAGATCCTCTATCTTTCCCGCCACTTACATCATTACAAGGAAGTCATCCATAGCTTCTGAATTATGATACCTGCCCTTGAGGAGAAAGTATAAACTGAAGGGGAGGGAATGAGAACAAATAAGTATGAAGAGTGTAATAATGCCCACTGACGGTACACTCTTAAAACATAAAGAAGAAAGAACAGCAAGATCTCCCTGATGGTAAGGAAACTTCATTGAGTAGATTATAAAAGATACTTGCCTGAGGACTGGGAGTCCGAGAGGTGGAGAAGGGTTTAGCATATGAGGAACCATCTGAGCTCATAGCATGTGATGTGTGAGAGTCAGCAGCGTATTCAGTGAACAGCAAAACGGTTTGGTACTTCCAGAGTTGTGAAGGACCAGGGCCAGGGCCAGACATACAGCAAGGGCAGTCTGGGTAACTGTGCAGTGTCTTCTATAACATGGTAAGAAGAGGTGCCTGGAAAAGAGCTGTTTCTTAGACACACCTGAGGAGGTAAGGGGGAAAACCTTCTAAGTCAGAGAAACTAGGCAGAAAGCCAGTGAGACATTCAGAGCAAAGAAATCGAGCCAGAAATAAGGGCTAATAAGAGCATTGACTCCCTGTCCTCCTGCCTGGGTGAAATACAGAAGTCCAGGCTTGATTGAGTCCAGGTGCTTTCACAGAGTCCCGACCCTGTGTCTGTGGGAACACCTCCAGCACCTCCAATCTGACCGAACTGCCGGTGCCCTCTAGTGGTGTCTCCCTTGATGGCCAGATGACACAAACCATCCGGTTCTTCACCCAAGGGCCTGTCATGTGCTGGCTTCCATGACAGCCGCCGGAGCCCCAGGTCTTTAAGACACTGATTTCTCACTCAGGCTCACATTTTAGGATGTGAGACACTGAAACAAACACATCCAAATAATAGTGTGTGAAAGTGAAAGTGTCAGTCGCTCAGTCAGGTCCAACTCTTTGTAACCCCATGGACTGTAGCCTGCCAGGCTTCTCTCTCCATGAAATGTTCCAGGCAAGAATACTGCAGTGGGTTGCCATTCCCTTCTCCAGGGGATCTTCCTGACCCAAGGATCGAACGTGAGTCTCCCACACTGCAGGCAGATTCTTAATCATCTGAGTGGTCAATGCAAAAAAAAAAAAAAAGCAATCAGAAATAGTCATAAGACAAAGAGTTTATATAGAAAAGGGGAGCTAATAATGCAGAGTCAATCCACCCTGAGGATAGTTGGCAATACATCTTAATTTGTAGGAGATGTCACACTTTGCTGCTTCAATTCTGGCAGTGTTCTGAAGTTGCTAATTATATTGAGCTATTCCAGATCACATATTGTGCAAAGATGAACGTGGGAAAGTACTTGTTTCCTCTATAACTGAGGCAGGAAAAAAACCCTCCGAATAAACAAATCCATGGCAATCAAATGTAACTCTAGCTCATACTAGGTAATAAGTGTACCTTTGCAGATAGATATGCTTTATAACTGCCCAAGGGGAATACTTGAATCTTTTCTAATAACCATTCCCCAAAGAATCTGTTTTTCAAAGTGTTTTTATATCTTGAGTTAACGTTCAGTGGAACACTTCAGTATTTTTTCCACTTTATATTTTATAATGTCAACACATGAATCAACTTTGCACCTTGTTGACATTCTTCAAATCTTTATCTCCAGCCCAGATTACATTCCTTTGTTCATTTTTCTGTATCATTTATGCCCCACATCTCTCCACTTACACCAGAGAACACCGGTACCAGGTTTGACTCCTCTTGTTTTCAACTAAGCTTCCATTAATTCCTCCTGATATTACACCTTACATGCTTCTCAAATCTGTCTACTTCTTTCTGACTTCCCTGCCTCTACTGATGTTCAAGTCTCCCAAATGGTCCTCTGGACATCTTTTTTTTTTTTAGTACATTTTATAAAGGGGTCAATCTAATACATATTATTCTCCAACTGGAAGTCATTCAATTAACTACCATTCCCTTTAAGTGGAAGTTCAATAAAAAGTACCTAAAATTGCTAGCAAAGCCCTTTCTGATCTGTCCTCTGTTAAACGCTCCTGCCTCATTTTCCTTCTTTCCTTTATATCTTACCTTCCAATTATTAAAAAATGTTTTTTATGCCTCAAACACTCCATTCCTTGTCTAGAACATTCTCCTTTTAACTGGAGAGCTTTCATTATTACTTCACGCTACATCTTGGATATTTTATTAGCATCATTCCTGGACCTTGTAAGTCCAGCTTTGGGTTCCTCCCTGTTCCTTTTGTGACCTGGAGTTCACCATTACACTGTATGGAAATCATCTGTTTTCTTTAGTCCAACAGTGTGAACACAGGGATTATTTAATATCATATCTGTATTGCCTAGCATATAATAAGTAAGTATATGATTCACATTTCTAGAATGAACTAATAACATCTGATCTGCTCTCTGCCAAATGGTATGGAGACTCCCCTATGGGAGGACCCTAGGTGCCCAGCTATGCTGATGACCTGGGAGATAGGTCTATCCAACACTGGATGAAGTATCAGAAAACTTATTTGACTGTAGATTTAAGTCATGATCTCCAAACAGCTTATCAGTAATCCAACTTACTTTAAAAGAATCTCCAACTGTTTTATGTGTCTTACTTCAAAAACAGGAAAAGGTAAAAACAGGGGCTATTTTTGGCTCCTTAAAGTCCCAATATTTCAGATAACCTCTTTTCTTAGAAGATTAAATTTTACTTCTTACCAAACTCACCCTGGCCAATATCTAGATTCTCAGATCAGTGGGACTTTCACCAATTTTATTCACTTATTCTCCTTCATTTATTTCTCACTGGTTAAGCACCTATTAAGTGACAGATACTGGAAATACTAGTTGAGTATGACGTCATTCCCCACACCACCTCCACACTCAATCTATTCTGGGCTAAGAGGAATGAAGAAAACAAACATGTAATCTTGTGATACAGATTCCTTCTAAGCTCATTGCAAATTTGAACTTAGGGAAAGAATTCCATAAGGTATAAAAAAATGTTAAGACATGAACAACTTTTTATTTATATTTGAAGTAAAATAAGCTTTAAGAGCAATAAATATAAAATGAACAGCAGATACCACAAGAGGAACCTTTTTGCTTATAGAACTGTGAAGATTCTTGTTGCATTAGTTCACTAGTCAGTGCATTAGTCAGTGTTATTTGCATTAGTTACCTTTTAACTGAATTCTATCCATAACTGAGAAGGAAATAGTCTGGCAAAATCCACACAGTTTTTTCAAACACATATAGCCAAACTATGGCCAAAGCTATAAAAGACTGGTTATTCACAGGTTGTTAACATGTATGTGCTTAGTTGCTCAGTTGTGTCTGACTCTTTGCAACTTCATAGACTGTAGACCCCAGGCTCCTCTGTCCATGGAATTTTCCAGGCAGGAATACTAGAGTGGATTGGCAT
The DNA here is from genome assembly GCF_019320065.1 of Cervus canadensis. Lineage (NCBI taxonomy): Eukaryota > Metazoa > Chordata > Mammalia > Artiodactyla > Cervidae > Cervus > Cervus canadensis. The sequence continues at coordinate 70,447,689 of NC_057387.1, forward strand.
TTCCTACTCCAGAGGGTCTTCCCAACCCAGGGACTGAAGCCATATCTCTTACATCTCCTGCAATGGCAGGCATATTCTTTACCACTGTGCCACCCTGGGAAGCCTGGTCAACATGTATAGCTTATGACAATTACTCAAATAAGCATGCCATTGGTGGGCCTGGTGATGCTGTTACCAGAGGAGTAGAAATGTATTCTAAAGGATTTTTGACTTGAGCAAGATTTGAAATAAGTAAAAAGTTTTTTGAACAAAATGATTCTGCAGTTTTCATAAGCCAAGAACTCTTCAAAATACATCTCTGAAGCACTTGCATAAATATTTAGAGCCTGGTTGAATTCCTTGCTATTCCTTTAACACACTTCACTGTATGTATGATATCTGATACCTTTGCTGTTCTTTCTGAATGAAATAGCCTCCAGCCACAGGTGCCTGTCAAACTCAAATATCATCACTTCTGTGAAGCACAGATCAACAGAAATCTCTTAGGCTGAATTAATTCCTCCCCAATCCAAGTGCTCACAGCATTTTGTGATTTGCCATTCAAATTGCACTTATTGTACTATATTATCCTTACTGGTAGATATATCTCTGTTCCCTAAAAGACTGTGACCACAGGACCCAACAGTACCTGATACATCTTAAAGCCTCCATATAACCAGGTTTAATGTTTGAATCATCCTATTTTTTCTCCATTTCTCTGTGTCACAATAATACCAGGTTCATCCAGTTTTGGCTAATTTCATGATGTACAGTATTAAAATGTTCTGATCTGACAATTTAGATATAGATTATTCTCAATTAGTCACAAATCTATCTTGGAAAAAAGCATGGAGTTGTAGTTTTAAGAGATTCCTCAGTTTGGGGCAATCAACATACCTGCATGACTTCAGTTTCTTCATCAAGAAAATGAGGACTAAATAATCTGTACATTCCTATCTTCTCCTAGTCTATGAACCAATGTCCTTTCCTGAATTCATGTAAAATTAATGGTCTAGATTTTTTTTGTAAGTGCTGGGTCTTTGTTGCTTTCTCCAGTTGTGGTGAGCAGAGCCCAGGCCTCTCAATGTGGTGGCTTCTCTTGCTGCGGAACACAGGCTCTAGGCACACAGGCTTCAATAGTTGCAGCATGCGGGTTCTAGGGCATGCAGTCTTCAGTAGTTGTGGTTTGCAGGCTTAGTTGCTCCATGGCATGCGGGATCTTCCCAGACCAGGGATCAAACTGGCAGACCCTGCATTGTCAGGCAGATTCTTATTCACTCTGCCACCAGGGAAATCCTAGGTTTGGTTTTGTTTTGTTTTAATTTTGCTTCCTGTTCCCTATGTTCCTTCCTGTTTTTCTACAGTCTTTCTGGAGATAATACTAAAGAACAATGACCAAAAGCCATGTTGCACCAAAAACAAAATATAAAAAATTAAACAAAAAAGTCTGCAATTAATATAAATCCTTAAACTCAGTAGGGATTGAGTTTCCCACTCAATCCCTCTCCCACACCATTTTAACAACTGAAATGTGAACCACAGAGAGATTCAGTGAATTTTCTAGGATCATTGAGTTCAAAGTCTGCTGAGAAAACACACCAACTGTTCTTGCCCTGTCTGTGGATTTTGATAGCTATCTTTGATCCAAGTATACTGTAGTGAAAATATGAAATTTATTTTTTAATAAAGCAATAAGAACAACTGAATTTGTGTGTTATGAGCACCCATTTACTTCCTCTTATAGCAGCTTTGGTCATGGATTACTTGTGAAGGCATTTTCATATGGGCAATATAAATTACATAAAGACTGTGAATATTTACATATTTTAGGTTATATTAAAGTTGCAGCAAAACAAATATTTCCTGTTAGCTGAAAACTGAGAATAACCTATGTGGAAAGTTTAGAATTGAATCTATTGGCTCTATAAAAGGATTGTGACTTATCTTTTTTTATATATTTTTTAATTAGAAGATAGAAAAACTAATACTGTCAACTTTTTAGCAAGGCAGTAGAAAGCATAGTTACATTTCATACTATATTCTTTGAAGGATTTTTTTTTTTAACTTACTAAAACTGCTTCAGAATACAAAGGTTAAAAAGGACCTTACAATTTTTAAGTTGATATTCAGAACCAAAAGTTCTCTTTAAGAGGTGATACATTTCTCCATTAAAATTGTAAAGCTAAAAGGCATCTGTCTAGAAGAGTTGCTGAACGGCCATCTAAACTAAATAGAAAGAGGAGAGTGAAAAAGTTGGCTTAAAACTCAACATTCAGAGGGGCTTCCCTGGTGGCTCAGACGGTAAAGCGTTTACCCACAATGCAGGAGACCCGGGTTCAATCCCTGGATAGGGAAGATCCCCTGGAGGATGGCAACCCACTCCAGTACTCTTGCCTGGAAAATGTCCATGGACTGGGGAGCCTGGTAGGCTACTGTCCATGGGGTTGCAAAGAGTAGGACATGACTGAGCAACTTCACTTCACTTCACAACAGTCAGAAAACTAAGATCATGGCATCCAGTCCCATCAATTCATGGCAAATAGATGGGGAAACAATGGAAACAGTGATAGACTTTATTTGGGGGAGCTCCAAAATCACTTCAGATGGTGACTGCAGCCATGAAATTAAAAGACACTTGCTCCTTGGAAGAAAAGCTATGACCAACCTAGACAGCATATTAAAAAGCAGAGACATTACTTTGCTGACAAATGTCCTTCTAGTCAAAGCTATGGTTTTTCCAGTAGTCATGTATGGATGTGAGAGTTGGACTATAAAGAAAGCTGAGCACTGAAGAATTGATGCTTTTGAACTGTGTTGTTGGAGAAGACTCTTGAGAGTCCCTTGGGCTGCAAGGAGATCCAACCACTCCATCCTAAAGGAAACCAGTCCTGAATATTCATTGGAAGGACAGATGCTAAAGCTGAAACTCCAATACTTTGGCCACCTGATGCAAAGAGTCGACTCATTGAAAAAGACCCTGATGTTGGGAAAGATTGAGGGCAGGAGGAGAAGGGGTTGACAGAGGATGAGATGGTTGGATGGCATCACCAACTTTATGGACATGAGTTTGAGCAAGCTCTGGGAGTTGGTGAAAGACAGGGAAGCCTGGCATGCTGCAGTCCATGGGGTCACAAACAGTCAGACACAACTAAGCAAATGAACAAGTTTTGTGTTCTTTCTTTCATATTTCACTTTTAGATTTAGCAGATGTGAGAAGCAATTTAAAAATGCATACACCAATCTATGAGTGGCCTCAAGAAAGAAAGCATTTCCCAAGAGAAAGAAACCTTTAGGATTATGCAAAATATAATAAACTCTCAATATATTTTCATATTTTGACAATGAGCATCTATTGTGTCAGTAAATATGCTGACACACAGATATGACAGTCCATATGAAAATGTCCTATACTATCCTTCAACCCCATGCATGCATGCATGCGTGCATGTTAAATCATTCAGTCATGCCCGACTCTGCGATTCTATGGACTGTAGCCTGCCAGGTGCCTCTGTCCACGGGATTTTCCAGGCAAGAATGCTGGAGTGGGTTGCCATGTCCTCTTCCAGGGGATCTTCCTGACCCAGGGATCAAACCTGAATCTCCTGTGGCTCCTGCATTGAAGGATTCTTTATGCTGAGCCACCAGAGGAAGCCCTTCCTTAAACCTTATATGAGTCTCAAATTCACTGATTCTATATCCTTTACAATATCTTTCCCCACAACCAAGGTTCTTACTTCCCTCTTTGCCTCACTAAAATTTTCTGAACAATCTTTATTATCATCTCCTTGCATATAACCTTGACTTCTTTCCCGTGACAGGTTAGCAGAATTAGAGGAGTTACAGGTTAAATAAGTATATGCGTTTGTCAAAAAATCATCAAATTGTACAAAATTGTTATGCATTTATTTGCATGTAATTTACCTTTATAAAACTGTAGACAAATATTGAACTCTAGTTAACAGATTTGCTTTTTGAAATGGTATGGATTAGCAATGTTAAACCCTGCTTACATAGATGAGTAAATAAAGGTAATGGGGCAGTGTCTTAAGGGGGAGTTACAAATATGGAAAGAAGGGACATTAGTATTGGATTGAAGTCGAAAGTATTACTATAAACTCAAGGATTTTAATATCTACTGTTCTCGCTAGATAAATCTACAAATGATAATATATATAGGCATATATGTGTATATGTGCACATGTACATATATAAGATGTGTTCACTGAGATTGTCTATAAGTTATCACACAGCATTAGCATGAGCACACCTAATACCTAGAGCTTGATTACTATTTACATTTTGCATTAAAAAGAACTTAGAGTTCTTAAAGAAAAAAATGATTCCAGGGCTATATCAGAGGGGAAAGTATAATTATAAAGGATATTACCCAGAAAATTGACAAAATTCAAATATGAATGGTAGAGTTAGTAACAGTGCTTATCAATATCAATTTTCCTAATTTTATTAACTGTACCATGGTTATATAAGAGAATGCCCCTTTTTTGAGAATATATTCACTGAACTATTCAGGAGTATATAGTTATCAGTTTCTTCAATTTACTGTCAAATGATTTAGGGGAAAAAATCATCTATTTAAAGGGAAAGGCAGAAACAGAGAGAAAAAGAGAAGGGGAGAGAGAGAGAGAATGATAGGTGTCAATGGGAGAAAATATAAACAACCGATTAATATAAGTAAAAGTTATTTCCTTAACTCTTCTTGTTGCTATCAATTTGAAGTTACAGCAAAGAAAAAGCTTACATTAATGAATATCCTCTTTGGCTTCTTGTGTCAGTCAGTATAAGGCGCAACATTCTTATATAGTCTCCACATTCTTTTTTTTTTTTTTTGTTGAAGAGCAGATTTTTATTTTTTATTATTTTTTTTTTTTTTTTTTTCAGTGGGTTTTGTCATACATTGACATGAATCAGCAATAGATTTACACGTATTCCCCATCCCGATCCCCCCTCCCACCTCCCTCTCCACCCGATTCCTCTGGGTCTTCCCAGTGCACCAGGCCCGAGCACTTGTCTCATGCATCCCACCTGGGCTGGTGATCTGTTTCACCATAGATAGTATACATGCTGTTCTTTCGAAACATCCCACCCTCACCTTCTCCCACAGAGTTCAAAAGTCTGTTCTGTACTTCTGTGTCTCTTATCTTTACCTCTCTGATTGCATCTTCTCCATCTCTCTCTCCCTTTTTCAATTCTTTGTTGTCAGATGTCCTTGTTACATGCAGATATTTTTCTCCTTTAAATTTGTGTAGGATCTCATCTCCTCAATTGTATCATCCTACTTTCCATTACACCCTTCCCTTCCACTCCCACATTCTTGATCCCCTTCACCCTGAATTACGTTTTTTTCCCATGGCATGTGTTACAAACATATATATGACTTACATGTCTTATTTCTGTCTTGTCTCCACCCTCTGGAATGTAAGTTTCACAGGACAGGAGTTTGCTGCCTTTCCTGACCTATCTTAAGAACCTGGACAGTACAAGACAGTCTATAAATATTTCTTGAATGGAAGAATGGCTGGTATCAGATTGTCAGATTACCTTCAGGAAACATTTACTCTTTGGGATATGAATCCTTAAGAATATTTTTTTTCTTTATGGTGCTTAGATCACTGTAGCTAAATGCCTATTAGGCATTAATATGGTCATGTTAAAAAGTATAGTTTCTAAGTACTTGTTTTTGAAGCATGTAATAACAATTGGAGTAATTTGAGGAGGTTAGAGATATTGCTTAGGGAAGCCATCTGGCTCTCCCAGGAGGCAGTAAGTTGCTCTGGGTCCCTCTTTCCATTATCTGCTACTCCACTCTGAAGGTGTAGAAATGAGGAGATGACTTGTACAGACTCATGAGAAACTGGTGACAAGGCCAACTTAAAGAAAGAGTTGCTGCAGGTATCAGAAAGTTGGATCTTCTGTGCGGCTTATTCTCTTTCTATAAGAAGTCAACATGAAGTCCAACAGATATGTACAGTCACCTCTTTTTGTGGAACCAGAACAAAAGGAAGGAGTTAGTCAAATTAGGCCAGGTCAATGCTTATATTTTTCTGTCTGAAGACAGAATGTCTAAGGATAAAGTATTGGAAAATCCACTTCCCTGTATAGGGCATTTTCTCACTTTGTGTTGTTGAAATGAAAAGTATTACATGTGGGTTTGGAGGACTTCTTCTTTCAAGGTTTCACATTAATAATCAGGTCACATATTTTTTTCTTTAGCTATGTTAATACGTTATCTGAGCCACACTCAAGCCCTATTGTTATTGGTTTCCAAAGAAAATCATGTCCTTCTTTGAAAGATGACTTCCCAGGTTACTGATCTTACCTACTCTGAGCTAAATTTATTATACTAGCTGTTAAGAATTGGGATGAGGTGGTTGCTCCACTGTAACTCATTTTTACTACAACTAAATTATTTTTAAAAGTTAACAAAAGTTGTTTAATCAAATTAAAAATTGTCTGAATTAAGTTAGACTTTATACAGTTCTAAAATCTCACTGTCTGGTTACAGACTAAATGAAGTAGATATAATTTCTTCTACTAAGTGCAAGTAAAAGCCCTAGACATTATATATAAAACATATATCAGAACATTGTGAATGTAGTGAGAAAAGGAAAGACCAGCTATGATCTTGAAACCCTCAAAAGACCATGTAGCAAATTCCCTGAGTTTTCTATTTGACTTGTATATCCTCATTGGGTGTTGCTAGAGAAGCCATAACCCAGAAGAGTCAGTAGGAATTGGTTTAAAAGAAAAAAAAAAAAAAAGAAAGCCCATTCTCTCTAGCAAAGGACAAAGAAAGGGACAGCATGAAAAAAGAAAAATTTTTTTAGACAATAGCTACCCTAACACAGAAATACATCATGGAACAAAATGAAGCTCTAGCTCCATTATTCAGTAACTAAAGTCATGTCTGACTCTTTGCGACCCCATGGATTGCAGCACGCCAGGCTTTCTTGTCCCTCACTATCTCCTAGAGTTTGCTTGAACTCATGTCCATTGAGTTGATGATGCCATCCAACCATCTTGTCTTCTGTTGTCCCCGTCAGAGTTCCATTACTATCAGCAAAAGCTGAGATGGGAGCCTAGGCTTCCACCCTTGCCAGGATGTAATAAGGCACTATCAGTGTGGTAGTGGAAGCCCGGTAGAGAAGTGGAACTCTCATCCTCACTCAGCAGTCAGAAGCCTCTCCCTACAGCGTCAGTGGAGGCCACCGAGGGATTCCCATCTGGCAGCAATGAAGTGATACTGGAGAAGGCTGAGTGGGGAACTTTCACTACCAGCCAGCGCTAAGATAGCTTCCTTCCTGTAGTGTCAGTGGAGGTCAAAACCTAGTGAAAGTCAAGTGGGAAGCAGTGGCACCCCTTCCATACCCAATGAGGAAACTGTCATGGAGACTGAGTGGGGACCCTGAAATCTCACCTCCGTTCAGCAGTAATGAGGCAGCCCTGAGGTATATGGGGACCTGGACCTTTATCCCCTCTGGCAGTAGTGAGGAAGTATCCCCCTCAATGACACAGTATCAGGGAGGGCAGATACAAGAGATTTAGATGTGGCCTAGAGTCTCACAACATAACACCCAAAATGTCCAGGATAGAATAAAAAAATCACACATTATCCTCAGAACCAGAAAAATCTCGATTTGAGTGAGTAAAGACATTCAGCAAATGCCAGCACTAATATGACCCAGATGTTGAAATTATGTCACAGGATTTTGAAGGAGCCATTATGAAAATGTCTCAATGAGCAACTATAAATACACTTGAAACAAATGAAAAAATGGAAAGCATCAGCTCAGAAATGGAAAATATAAAGAAGAGCCAAGTAGAAATTTAAAAACAAAAAATAATTGAAGTAAAAAGCTCAGTGGGTGTCTCAGAAGTGGAATGGAGAGGACAACTCTAGAAAATGAAAAACAGAGAAAACAACTTGAAAGCAACAAGAGAGAAATGACACTTTACCTACCAACTCAAAGACCACTTTGAATGATCATGGATTTCTCATCCTCATGGAAGTGAGGAAGAAATGTTAAATTTTCAGACAACGAAAGAAAAGAAACATCAACCCCAAATGCTGTATCTGGCTTCCACAAGTAAATCCTGTATATTCTTCTTAATGAATGTTGAGGGAAAAGACATATTCAGATGAATGAAACCCCTGAGAGAATTTGTCAACAGCAGAACATAAGCTAAAATAATGATTAAAAGAAGTCTTTGAATAAGAAAGGAAATTATGAAGAAGAAATTGTAGAACATAAGAAGAGACAACAACTGTCTGTAAACACAAAAGAGCTGCCTTTTCCTCTTAAACATTCTAAATTTTGTTTAAACAGTTGAAACAAAAAATACATATTCTATTAAGTGACTCTCAATGCCTGTAGAGGAAGGAATTAAAAAATAAAATAAAAGGACTTATACAGAGTCAAGTATAAGTTTGATTTCAATATCAGTAAATCTTTGTGCTTATGGAAGAATTCTATATCTTGACTGTAGTTGTGGCTACAGGAAACTACACATATAGTAAAATAACAGACCTATACACAACATTGTATCAATGTAAATTTCCTGGTTTTGCAACTTTTGTAAATCTTCATTTCAAAATAAATAACAAATAATAGCTTCAAAGGTTTCTTTAATAGGCCATATTCAGAAACATCTTCTGTGAAAAAACATAAAACAGACACACTAGAGTAGGTGTAAAATCAGAGCAGATTTCCTGAGTAACTAATTGAAGTTTTCTTGTCTTTTTTTTATAGTTATTTATGGCCTGTTTGATTTGGAGAATGCAATCCTGTTTTGATGCTAATGTTATTATCAATGTCTTCTCTTTTATGTCTTCAATCATTAACCTGTGTAAAAGCTCATGGGTCCAGACTTGTGGACACAGTGAAGGAAGGAGAGGGTGAGACAAACTGAGAGAGTAGCATTGAAAAATATATACTATCATATGCAAAACAGATAGCTAGTGGGAATTTTCTGTAAAACACAGGGAGCTCAACAACAAAGAGGAGTGGGATGGGGGAGGGGAGGGAGGGAGGGAATATTTGTACACTTATGGCTGATTCACATTGTTGTATGGCAGAAACCAACACACTTTAAAGCAACTATCCTTCAATTAAAAATAAATTTTAAAAAAGATTTTAAAAAAGCTCATGGATCATTTTGACTTGGTCATGACTATAGCTGACAACTTTTTAGCATTCCCTGAAGAAAAAAAAAGGAACACTCAAACATTACTCTCAGCTATCAGAGTATAGCAGCAAATACCTTGGAATTCTGAAAGCACCTTTTTTCTTTTTCAGCAAAGTGAAAAAGAACTAGCACAGGAGTCTCAGGATCTATTAATGGCACAAAAAGATAGTGGCATCTAACTGTGACAGACAAATACATCCAGGCCTTATGCCTTAACTGTGTCTAATTTTCTTATCTACAGGGAAGATCCATCCATATATATATAGGATATATTTTCAGAGTTTCTACAAAGTACAGATCACTCCCTTGGATTTGACCCTATCTTCCCCATGAAGTCCTTTTCGAACTATATGATCTTCTCTACTGGCACAATTGATTTAACTAGTATAGGATTCTCTTTCTTATACTAATTTGAAATTGAGATCCATAGATTCAAACTGGATGAACTTAAGGTCTAATGTTGCCAATTTTCTATATCTATTACTTTTTTCAATTATGAAATATTCCAGACATACAAAAACACCCAATTACTTCTTGTGCTGAGTGGATGTGTTAACATTTCCTATAGTTTTTCAATTTTTTCTAAAATAATTACTAAAACTTATATATATATATATATATATATATATATATATATATATATAAGATTAGAGACTAGTAAAAGAGACATCTGGTTTCCCTGGTGGCTCAGCTGGTAAAGAATCCACCTGTCAAGGAAAGAGATGCAAGAGACACCAGTTCAATCCCTGGGTCTGGAAGATACCCTGGAGAAGAAAATGACCACCCACTCCAGTATTGTTGCCTGGAAAACTCCGTGGACAGAGGAGCCTGGTGGGCTACCTAGATAGAGTCCATGGGGTCGCAAAGTCAGACACAGTCGAGCACACATGCCTCAGTTGGACCACAAGAGATATCAGTCATAAAACAATTACCAAAATTTTGTCATATTCATTGAATCTGTTTTTTATTTATTTTTTAAAATTGTGGTAAAAACATAACATAAAATTTACCATCACAACCATTCTTAAGTGCACAATTTTGTAGTGTTAGCCATATTCCTACTGTTATACAATGAATCTCTGCAAGTTTTTCTTCTGGTAAAACTGAAACTCTATGCTCTTTGAACAATTCATTTTTTCCTTCCCCCAACCTCTGGAAACCACAATTCAACTTTCTGTTTCTATGAGTTTGTCTATTATAAATGCTACATGTAGGTGGAACTATACAGTATTTGTTTTTTTATATCTGGCTAATTTCATTTAGCATGATGTCCTGAAGTTTCATCCATGTTGTAGCGCATGACAGAATTTCCTTCATGAATAACAGTTCAATGTATGTATTATCACAGTTTCTTTATATATTCATTGGCTGATGGACATCTGGGTTACTTCCATTTCTTAGCTGTTATAAGTACTGCTTCAGTGAACACGAGTGTGCAAATTCTCTTTGAAATTGAGTTTTCAATTCTTGTGAATATACACACAGAAGTGGAACTGTTGGATCATATGGTAATTATGTTTTAATTTTTTTGAGGAACCTCCATACTGTTTTCCAAAGTGGCTGCATCATTTTACATTCCCATTAACAGTGTACAAAGCTTCCAGGATCTCCAACATTTGTTATTTTTTGCTATAGTGGCCATCTTAATGGAGGAGGTAATATTTTATTGAAGTTTTCATTTCTCTAATGATTAGTCATCTGGAAGTATTTTTTTCATGTACTTGTGAGCCATCTGTATGTCTTTTTTTGAAGCAATGTCCATTCAAGTCTTTTGCCCATTTTTAAATTTTGTTGCTGTTGTCGTCATTGTTAGAGTTCTTTATACATACTGGATGTAACGCCTTGTCATATATATGACTTGCAAGTATTTTCTCCCACCCGAAGGTTGCCTTTCACTCTGTTGGCTATTTCTTTGATGTATAGATGTTTTTAAATTTGATATAGTTTCATTTGTCTAGATTTGTTCCTGTGTTCTTGGTGTCCTACCAAGAAATCATTGCCAAATCCAATGTCATGAAGCTTTTCTCCTGTGTTTTCTTCTAGTAATTTTTATGGTTTCAGGTCTTACAGTTAGAACTCTAATCCATATTGAGTTAGTTTTTGGTAAATACTGTAAGGTAAAGGTCTGAACTAATTCTTTTGCAGGTAGATATTCAGTTTTCTCAACATCATTTGTTGAAAAAACTGTTTTTTCTCTCATTGTGTCATCTTGTCACTTTTGTTGAAGATTATTTGACCATATGTGCAAGGGTATGTTTCTGGGTTCTCTATTCTATCTCATTAATTTAATATGCCTGTTTTTATGCCAGTACCACACTGTTTTGATGACTGTGGCTTTGTATGAAAGTGAAAGTGTTAGTCATTAGTCGTGTCCAACTCTTTGTGACCCTGTCTATGGGATTCATTAGGCAAGAATACTGGAGTGGGTAGCCATTCCCTTCTCCAGGGGATCTTCCTGACCCAGGGATCAAATCAGGGTCTTCTGCATTGCAGCCAAATTCTTTACTGTCTGAGCCACCAACTTGACCCATTTTATAAACAGTTTTTCTTTTTTCTTCTTGGTGCATTTTACAGCAAATATCACACAGCATAATTTTACCCCTACATGACTCAGTATGGTTCTGAAATTTATGGGCACTTTCTAACAAAATCACAATATTATTCTCATTCATAATAAAATTGGCACTATTTCTTTAGTATCATCTCATACCTAGTCCAAAGTCAAGTGTACAAATTGCCTCCAAAATGTGTTTATTGGTTTTCACCTCAGCTGGTCTCAGCTTGCAGTGAATTGAAGCAGGATTTCGATGCCTGCCAGAGACTGAGGTTGGGCAGCGACAGGGAAGAGGGCTGAATCCTAACCACTAAATCACCAGGGGCAGTGGCCAGGGGCAAGAGGCTGGCCTGTCAGCTGTGTAGAAATTAATTTCCATATAGAGACAGAAAGTAGTGAAACAGTGTTTATTGGGAGAAAAAAAGAGTACAGTAAGTGTGGATAGACACACAGGCGGGTTCAGAGAGAGTTGCATCCTCTTGGTAGTTTGAATTACTTTTATGGGGCATTTCTTCCAAGTTTCCTCTGACCGATTATCTTGCTTTGCCTGGTTCTGAGTTCATATTTGGTATATTTCAGGGTCCTCCCATGTGTGCGTGTGCATGTCTTAATCAAGATGGATTCTATCTAAGAGGCTTATGGGTAGCCGCATCACTTACTATTAGGTGACACCCCCCTCTCTTTTGACCTCCAAGGAAACTTTCTGTGTATATGTAGTCAGGGAGATCTCCTTAACTGAAAATGAGGAATATGTGGACTTTCATCTCTCATCTAAGCAGGACCCAGCCTTTTTTCATCTTGCTTTTATGGAGTTTCTGCTATTATGGAGCTTCTGTCCACAGGGATAGACTATTCAGCCTGGGTCCCATCTATCTCTTGCCTCAGTTTGTTTAAATCAAGATGCAAACAAGGTTCCCACTTTAATTTGATTATGTCTCTAAGTTCCTTTACACTCAGAGAAGTGTCTCACCTCTCTTTTCCCCCTCCAGACATGCCTTGTACAAACTGGATTCTTTGTCCTATAAAATGTCTCACGTTTTGGATTTCTCTCTTTACTTCCTTGTTCTGTCATTTAACTTATAAATGGAAATTAACTGGTAACAGACTTTATTTTCTTGGGCTCCAAAATCACTGTGGACAGTGACTGCAGCCATGAAATTAAAAGATGCTTGCTGCTTGTGAGAAAAGCAATGACAAACCTAGGTAGCATATTAAAAAGCAGAGACATTACTTTGCCTACAAAGGTCCGTATAGTCAAAGTTATGTTTTTTCCAGTTGTGCAGTCACTCAGTCATGTCCAACTCTTTGTGACCCCATGGACAGCAGCATGCCAGGCTTCCCTGTCCTTCACCATCTCCCAGAGCTTGCTCAAACTCATGTCCATAGAGTCAGTGATGTCATCCAACCATCTTGTCCTCTGCCAAACCCTTCTCCTCCTGCCTTCAATCTTTCCCACCATCAAGATCTTTTTTAATGAGTCAGCTCTTTGCATCAGGTGACCAAGTACTGGAGCTTCAGCTCCAGCATCAGTCCTTCCAATGAATATTCAGGGTTGGTTTCCTTTAGATTCGACTGGTTTGATCTCCTTGGAGTCCAAGGGACTCTTGAGAGTCTTCTCCAACCCCACAGTTCAAAAGCATCAGTTCTTTGGTGCTCAGCCTTCTTTATGGTTCAACTCTCACATCCATACATGACTACTGGAAAAACCATAGCTTTGACTATATGGACCTTTGTCAGCAAAGTAATGTTTCTGTTTTTTAATATGCTGTCTAGGTTGGTCATAGTTTTTCTTCCAAGGAGCAAATGTCTTTTAATTTCACGGCTGTAGTCACTATCTGCAGTGATTTTGGAGCCCAAGAAAATAAAGTCTGTCACCAGTTAACTTCCATTTATAAGTTAAATGACAGAGTAAAGAAGTAAAGAGAGAAATACAGAATGTGAAAGTTGGACAGTCTAAAAGGCTGAGTGCCCAAGAGTTGATGCCGTAGAACTGTGGTGCTGGAGAAGACTCTTGAGAGTCCTTTGGACAGCAAGGAGATCAGACCAGTCAGTCCTAAAGAAAATCAACCCTGAATATTCCTTGGAAGGACTGATACTGAAGCTGAAGCTCCAATAGTCTGGCCACCTGATGAGAAAAACTGACTCATTGGAAAATGCCCTGATGCTGGGAAAGACTGAAGGCAGGAGAAGAAAGGGACAATAGAGGATGAAACGGTTGGATGGCATCACTGGTTCAATGGACATGAGTTTGAGCAGACTCTGGGAGATGGTGAAGGACATTTGGAGTCATGCTGCAGACCATGGGGTCGCAAAGAGTCAGACAGGAAAGCAACTGAACAACAACTGGTGACTTAATTATATGGTCATTTAATTACAAATTGAAATGAGCTCAGAACTTTGATTTTGTAATGCTTGCATGCCATTGTTTAGATTCATTTACAAATTGCAAACCCTGGGGTTTTTCCATTTCACTGCTCATTCTCAGATCTGCTTCCAGGTTTCTACCCAAAATACACAGTGTTCTCTTTCCTCAGAAGTGGATATTTATTGACAAATTATTTCAACCTGGAGTTTGTGGGGTACCAAGTTGTCCCCATTCATTTCTCACTATTCCTGCCACTGAACTTTGATTGTGTTATTGGTCTACTGCATGCAGGTGATTTATCATTTGTATTCATACTCTGAAGTTTATGGAAATATCTTACCTTCTAGTTTTATTTTGACACTGTCAATGTGTTTCTCATTTTCTATCCTGATTGATTCATTTATTTTTCAGGAGGAATTTTTGGGAGGTTAAAAACCAATCTTGCTGTCAAGATCACATTATTGGAAGTTCTTCAACTTTCTTTTTGTTAAAGAAAGAAAATACTACAATAACACCCCACATCCCAACCCATTCCATTTTCTCTCCTATACCCATTTCCAAAGGTAACCCCATCCAGAGGTTGCTATGTCCTAGAACTATGCATGCTTTGTACTTTTACTACACGTATATGCATCCATTAAATATGTATATTTTTCTGTGAGTTTACAATATCTACATATCTGTTTTCACATTATATGTATGACTTGCTACTTGGTTTTCTTTTCTCAAAGTTGTATTTCTCGATATTTATCCATGTTGAAACATGAAGCTCTAAAATGTTACTTTTAACTGCTGTAGTGTATACTATAGTTTGAAGAAAACATAATTTGTCAGTCCCTTGCCAAGGGAAAATTATTTCATTTCACTGTAAAAAAAAATCATCTGTATACATGTTTACTTGTGCACATCTGCATGAGTTTCTCTAAGATAGATACCTAGGGGTGAAAGTGCTGGATTAATGGGCACATGCATCTTCTATGATCGCATTTATGAAGATTTCCCTCATGTGTGTCCATACTGATGTTTGTGATATTTTAATTTTTCACATCCTTGTAGGTATGAAATGGTATCTTATTGCTAATTTATTTTACATTTTCCTGATCAAGATATGAGGTTGAGAATCTTTCCAAATATTACTGATACTTTAGTTTTCTTCCATGATGTCCAGCAATAAAATTGACAATTTCACATGAGTTATGTGTCAATTTCTTAATGGCTTGTGAGAGTTTTTAAAATATGTTCTGGATAATAATGCTTTTTTAGTGTTTTTATTGAATACAACAGATTATTCTAAAGTCTTCTGTGTATCCTCTCTCTCTTTGTAACTCTAACTGTGCTGCTATCTTTGTCTTTATCTCAAAAACCCCTTCTCTCCCTACAGCTCAGAGTCTGCCCATGGAAACATCTTTGAAAACAGGGAGCATACTAACTTTTTCATTTTCCCAGATCTCCATCTCTAAACTCCTGTCACTTCCAGGACCATCACTTAAATTTCTTAATGGAACATCTTTTCTTTCTGAAGCATTGACTCTCATGCAAACAGATGTTAAGAGCAGAAGTATTCTGCCTTTATGACAACCTAATTGTCAGGATCATATTCTTTATTAATGACAAATAGTGTTTTTCCTTTTTCCTGCATGTCTCTTATGCTTTTCCTCTTTCTGGACCTTTCCTGTTCCATGTCTTTATCAGAATCTTGCAAGTCTGGTAAATGCAGTAAACAAAATGTTAGGTGTGTGATAAATTATGATAAGGATGATATGAAAAAGAAATTCTAGTTATTTTATATACATAGACCATGTAATGATATGAGAATTTTATATTATTGCAAAATGAAACAGTTGAGGTGACAATGTCAATATTGAAATGGGTTGATATCATAATGAGTCTGGAAAAAAAATAAGTTTCTAAGATATGCCAGATCATATTATCACATTGCCTCCATACACAATACTGATAATGCATAAATTCCTCTAGAAGATTCCATAAGCTTGTAAGTCTGAGCAAGGCTGTTTTAATACTGACATCTAGTTAAAATATACAGATGAGAGACTTTCTTTGTTTTCTCTCACTTTTCTTTTTGTTTGGCTCTTCTCTTAATATAAATTAGAGAAATAAAGGCATGTGTAAATGCTTAGTTAATAATTTGGATCACAATTTAAACTTTTCATTATTTTTCATTTTATTTTTAAACATAGACATCTTTTTGGTTTCATGAATAAAGCCTCCAATTTTGTTTTTTTCTTACTGAAGTTCTTAAAGAACTAATATTTTAACATTTGAGAATATAAGACCAAAGACGATGATAACATTCAACTGTTACTGTATTTCATAATCTAGAACAATTTTCTTTTTATAGGCAAATGCATGGAACAGTCAGGAGGGTGGATTACAATAATATTTGTGGAAGAGACAACCGACTTGAGATAATGTATCCAGTCCAAGTTTGAATCCAATATGATTTTTTAATCTAAAGCAGAGCTATAGTCTAAAAGCAATGTTTGGATTCTGAATGACTCAGATTTAGACAGAAAAAACACTAGCGTGTGATGTTAAAGATTGTCAAAAATGTAAGTGATTTTATTTGAAAAATGACAAACATTCTTCAGAATTCCAGGCCTCCTAGCTATTTTAATAGAAATATGTTGGAGGAAGGCTTATAAACTCTCTTGTTTTCATTAACTTATACTTGTACCATGTGGGAATTTGCTTTGGAAATTGATAAATTCTTATTCAGCTCAAAAAGTGAAGCCCTAGATTAGGGTTTTTCTCAATGCACAATGCAAAAAGCTAATAATTCTATTTGAAAAAATTCGTTATTATGATTTAATAATAATATTAACTTATTAAAATAATAATCACTATTATTAAAATTCATTATTATTATTTTTTTCATTCTGTTCAGCTTTGTGCTTCATCTGTCCCAAAGTTTTTTGTTCATTTTAATGATAAGCATAGTATTTATACTAGTTTCAGGTTGTAATTTTTACCCTAAATTCTCAATCCCTGATATACAATTGAAACCATTCTTATGAATGGTCAGTATAAGAAGGGGCAGGCAAGCTTCATACTCCATAGTTTTTTCCAAAAGCTTTTATTTCCAAGTAAATTTGGTCTACTTTTATCTGCTACTAATTTAGCACCATGAGCTTAATATCATTTATTTAACCAGCCAGTTCATAAATATTTGTATTAAGTCCTTGTATACACTAGGCAATAATTTACTTATGACTCAAGTTTTGAATTCTTTCTTCCTTAAATTAACAAAATTTAGAACTTGTGTTTTTATCCTCAAATATTCTAATAATTTATCTCTTAAAAAAACAAACGACCCTATACTAATGAGATGACTAAAATTCCTAACAACTGTCATTGTTGTCTGACCATACTTCTTAGAACTATAATAAGTGGCAGTTTTTCTAGTTGTGGCACTTCACACACATCAATTATTCTTGTGAAAACCCTACAGACTCTTACTGAGAAATAGCAGTGCCTCCTCCAACATTCCCGAAGGAGTATAGCCTGTGACTTTGCAGTAGACCCTAGGACAGACAGCAGTGCCAAGAACAAACACCAGTGTGCGGGCCCACGTTCTGGAAGGTTCTGGGAGAGAGAAGTCATTGAGTAGAAAATAAGATGATCTACGTTTCCTTCCAATCCAGCCAAGACTGCTCAATAGGTCCACAAACAGAAAAGAAACCGAAATCAATATTTATTTAGCTCCTCCAATGTCTGAGTACCAACTTGGACCCATTCTGCTAAGTTTTAGTGCTTAAAAGCCACATGACCTGGGACAAAAATGTCTCAGCACTGTACTTTTCTCATCTATAAAATGAAGACAACAACATATATTTTTCAGAATTCTCTACCATAATTCAATACATTTGTTCTTACAAAGTGCTTAGAATAGTGTCTGGCCCGAAGTGAGCATTCCATAAATATTTGCAGCTATTATTATCATCACTTCTGTCATTAATAAAAGGGGTCACACACCAATAGGACATGTTACAGCAGAACTTCAGCAAACATTCTGTTGATTTAGCTATTCTGATCATTTGGGACATGAAATCTTCATCAGAATTATGTGCAAGATCTTATTAAGCTCAGGTACTTCTCTGGAACAACACCAGTAGGTTTTATTGTTTTTCCCTGTAGGGTAAGTCTTCCTATTAAATCTAATCATGACTCATGAGGAGCCAGAGGTTTATAAACAGTGCTTTTTAGATGCCCAGGAGTTTCAAAGGGGGCCTTGATCTGTGGTCATCTTGAGGTGTCAAAATGGGCATGCTTTCCTCCCCAGATGACTCATGTCTTCTACCTGGAGGCAGGGTTGCTTATGACCTTGACAACTTCAGCCCAACTGACTGCTCCCAGTAGTTCCATGCTGGGAAGAGGAAGCTGGTGTTATCAGATGACTGCTCAGGAATGTGACCCAAAGGAGACCTTGACTGGGACAAGGAGACTGGTCGTATAGCTCTCTTTGGCTGGTTGGTTTACACAGTGACTGCAACTCTTGATGTCTATGAGCAATACTGAGGTCACCTTCAACAGTTTCTCTTCCTGTAAACAAGGCAAGGAGTGCTGTGAAATAAGCAAATGAGTGACAAGTGGGAGTCACCATCATTTCCGATCCCATTAGCCAATATGACACTATGTGCTAGCCCTGGACCTGGGTTTTAGTAACCCTTAGATATTTTTGGCTGCTTTGTTTAAAAACTGAACTTGAAAGCCATGAATACTAGTGAGGGTGGGTGGTGTAGCTGAGAGATTTCAGGATTTGAAGGGATCAAATCTCAGCCCCATTACTTAATAGCTTTGTAGCCTTGGTCTTATAACCTATCTATGTGTTATCACCCTAATTTGTAAAATGGTGATTATAATAATGACCTCAATAGATTTATGAAAGTGAAGTGAAGTGAAGTGAAAGTCACTCAGTCGTGTCCAACTCTTTGTGACCCCATGGACTATATACAGTTTATGGAATTCTGCAGGCCAGAATACTGGAGTGGGTAGCTGCTTCCTTCTCCAAGGGATCTTCCCAATCCAGGGATCAAACCCAGGTTTCCCACATTGTATGTGGATTCTTTGCCAGCTGAGCCACAAGGGAAGCCCAGATTTATGCAAAGATGAAATTAAAAAGCATAAGGTCTGTACTCAGTAGTTATTGGTTCCTTTTTCATTATGTTGTAAGATAATTGTATCCAATCCTTCCATCCACAGGATTGTGTCGAGTGTTAGAAGACATTCACATATTCACATTGGGGTCTATCACTCCATCCACTCTAACCATCCTTGTTGTTCAAACATAGTAGACATTCTTCTGATTGAGGGCAATGAATTCAGCTGTCCTCCCTCCCTGAATGCCTTTTCTCTCAACTATGTGTATGGGCTGACTTTTTTAATCTTCTTCAACTGTGCTCAAATGTCTTCTCACTGTGGCTTATCTTGATCACCTCATTTAAAACCACAACCTCTACATTGTTCCTCACTGCCCCCTCATGACGCTATTACCAATTCTCCCAACCAGGCTCCTTTCATTTTTTAAGTACATTTATCACAGTATTCTTGCCTGGAGAACCCCACAGAGCCTGGCGTTCCACAATCCATGGGGTCACAAAGAGTCAGACACAACTTAGCAACTGAACAGCTGCAGCAGCACTCTATAAAATCTACTTTTTATTCCCCTACTAGAATGCATAACCCACAAAAGCTAAAATCTTTATTTAAATCACTGATGCAGCCCAACGTTTGATCTATCCCAATGTTTCCATGTGCATAGTTAGGGCACAGTGTAAGTATTTTTGGATGAAGGCACCCAAGCATTTCAGACTAATCAAACCATAGAACTGACTCAGGGATGAGCTGGGCCCTGAATTACCATGCTTTTTTCACCACATTCTGAGAGCCTGGAGTGTAAGAAGGATGAAATGTATAATGGAATGGATGAAAAAGTCAGTTCAAATATAATGCAGCTCCCCAAGAGGGCTGGGACTTACTCAGGCTTAAGGAAAATCCATTATCATTATTCTCTTCTTTCTGAATATGACAACCAAACCAAACATACTGGCTTAGGATTTTTTTTCTATATTTGGCTTATGTCATATAACCAGAAGGTCAAGAAAATGTGGAGAATATTAACTACAGCCCCCAAATTTTGATATAATCATGGTGAATATATGTGTTCACTGAGTCATTAAGTTTGAATGTTGACATTTAAATTAACACTCAGTTCAGTTCAGTTCAGTCACTCAGTCATGTCTGACTCTTTGCGACCCCCATGAACCACAGCACTCCAGGCCTCCCTGTCCATCACCAACTCCCAGAGTCCACCCAAACCCATGCCCATTGAATCGGTGATGTCATCCAACCATCTCATCCTCTGTTGGTCCCTTCTCCTCCTGCCCTCAATCTTTCCCAGTATCAGGGTCTTTTCAAATGAGTCAACTCTTTGCATCAGGTGGCCAAAGTATTGGAGTTTCAGCTTCAACATCCGTCCTTCCAGTGAACACCCAGGACTGATCTTATTTAGGATGGACTAGTTGGATCTCCTTGCAACCCAAGGGACTCTCAAGAGTCTCCAACACCACAGTTCAAAAGCATCAATTCTTCAGCACTCAGCTTTCTTTATAGTCCAACTCTCACATCCATACATGACCACTGGAAAAACCATAGCCTTGACTAGATGGAACTTTGTTGGCAAAGTAATGTCTCTGCTTTTTAATATGCTGTCTAGGTTGGTCATAATTTTCCTTCCAAGGAGTAAGCACTAGAATAATGTAAATCATTTTGTAATAAAAGAGTAATACAATGAGATAATCAGTTGTTAGTTCCATATTGCTAACCATGTCATTTGAGCTTGGTTGATCAGAACATTGGTACCTATTCCAATGGAGTGATCGACCTACCTCACCCAAGGGAAGAGACACAATTGATTAAGCCCCTCTTAAGAATCTATACTTTGTTCTTAGACTTTTCTGCCCTATATAGTATTAAGAACGCATCACCTAATACAACTTTAAGGAAGTGTAACACCCTCTTAAAATTTAACAGGTGACAACATGCTCAGAGAATTTCTATAGAGTCAAATTCAAAAATGAAGAATAACTATACTTGAGTTACTAGGAGGAATGCAAATCATTAGACATAAGATAAAGAGAAATGCATGTTATAAATAAAGAAAAGAATGTGTATAGAAATCATAGAAAATTTTTGTCAAGAGAGATGAAATTCAGTTGTACTCTGTTATCACCTGACCTTTCCCTCCCTCTACTTTTAGCAATTAAAATGATGGTCTTCCCCATGAGCTCTCTCTATAATGGGTAGCTTAAGATATATTAATCTTATTATATACAACTGCTATACTCAATCATCTGTACTTAAAGTATTAATCATGCAAAGGTTTTATGTGATGCTACCATCTGATCTTGCCTCATAACAATGCATTTAGCAATTAAGTAAGCCTTTTTGTTGTCTCTGGATACTAACACATTTAAGGATTTCACAGGCTGAATTGAAGATGCCCTAGGGAAGCACTGAATCTGCATATATTCTAACCTCATCACTAACATAGTTATTCACTTATCTGATCACATAGGGTTAAAGAAACATGCAATAATTCTCTGGAACAATTTGAGGACAAAGGTGTAAATCAGTCATTACAGTAAATAATGTATGTCCTCAAAACTGTCTTTTAATGTGTGCAACAGCCATTATGTGCTCAAAACTCAAAAACTGTATTTTAAAGTTATGGCTCCCAGGTGGCAGATAAAGCCACCAGCTTATTCATGATTCATTCTAACCTCTTTCCATAAGACTGCAACTGGGAACATGAACAGGGAATAAGGAAGCTGACCCAGACTGTATCACTGTAGATTATTCAGCTGAAAATATTTCATAAAGGCCTCTAGAGATCAAGAAGAAATCAAAATATAAGACCATAAGCCCAGTAGTATATTGTGAAAGCATGGCTAAGCAAAGATGGGGTGACACTATAAAGAGGTTCTATGTCAATCAAAAGAGATGAAAAGCTATCTGCTTCCAAGACTCTGATGAGGTGAATATCACAGAATGAGAAATGTATTGAATGGTTAGTGCTAGCTTTTGAGGACAAGTAAGACAACCCCAGCAATTTTACAAAAGATATAAATGGGTTCAGGAAAGTCATATAATGTGTTCTTAATCCACAATTAGTTGATACCAAAGAATATGCCAGAAAAACAGAATATAGTATCTTTGCCATTAAATTATATCTGTCTTATTAGGTTCAACTAATAATTTGGGTGTTAGGTGGGTTGATACCAAGTAATTAATAGGTGAATTTTTATGCTACTTTGTCATTGCCTTTGCTTGGAATAGTAATAATTATGATGTCATTTTTATTTCAATCAGAGCATTACTGTTTCCAGGCATATATTCTTCTGCATAGACTCAGGTATTTGTACAAACAGATTACAAAACAGAGGCCCCAGGGCCTCTTCCTGTTCAGCTACCTTGATTTCTACCCTCAATTAACCACAGGGAGGTAAGTACACAGCCCTGAGAAAGAAGCCAACCAAGGGCCCACCATCACCAGTGTGATTTTAGACACTGAACACTGGCACAGACTTTAATTCAATCACTTGGAGAAGCAGTAAAAATATGGATCCAGATTACTAGTCACCTACTAGTCACCAAACACATGGTTCTGGTCACACAGTGAAAACTCACAAACTGTAAAGTCACAGTTGAGACTGCTGCAGCCAATTAATCAACAACACCCAGACAGTTACGGTCAAGAGTCATCCAGCAGTCAACTCTTACCCAAGGCCTTAGAGGTCATTAATGGCTGACCCAGACAAGAACCAAACTTTCTTCATGTAACAACAGGACTCTTTCCAGCCATTCTTTAATCATGAGAATTGTGGTGCTCTGAAAGAGATTTTTTTGTACATATTTTATATCTTTATATGAAAATACATAATATTACTTGCTTACAAATATTGTATATATTTTTCTGAGTTCTAGGTAGCCCACCAGGCTCCTCAGTCCATGGAATTCTCCAAGCAAGAATACTGGAGTGGCTAACCATTCCTTTCTCCAGGAGATCTTCCCTACCCAGGGATCAAATCCACATCTCTTGCATCTCCTGCATTGCAGACAGATTCTTCACCATCTGAGCCACCATGAAAGCTACAAAATTGGTTTAAACTAGATCATTTTTGTGTGCTCAGTCATGCCCAACTCTTTGCAACCCCATAAACTGTAGCCCACCAGGCTCCTCTTGCATGGAATTTCCTTGACAAGAATACTGAAGTGGGTTGCCATTTTTTTCTCCAGGGGATCTTTCTGACCCAGGGATAGAACCTGTGTCTCTTGCGTCTCTTGCACTGGCAGGCAGATTGTTTACCACTTGTGCCACCTGGGATACTACTCACATTTAAGTAAACTTGCACTATGAACTCTGGTTGAAATTTCAAAGACCTTGGTTTACTTTGAAACTGTAAGCTGTTTACAAATCTTAAAAGTCCTGAGCTAGACTTTCTTTTGTTTGTTTACTTAAGAGGACAAATAGCCCTAAACCTCAAGCTGTTAATGCTGAGGATATAAATCAAGGTCATAGAAAATACCAAATGACCACAACTTCAGCCAGTAGCAAATTTCATATGCTGGAGTGGCTGAAAAGCTTAAAAGTAAATATAAGGCAAGAAAGAGAGAGGATAAGAAAGAAGAAAAGTTGAGGAGATAAATTTTTCCTGTAAAGCTCCTCTGAATTACCTTTTTTTTTTTTTTTTTAAATGACAGATGCTGACTTATATAGGTAAGCCAGAATGACTGAGTTAATCTTTCAAAAAACTGCTTATGTATCCAGATGCTATTTTTTACCCTCAGAAGAGCAGTTTGAAGCACTTAGCACTCAACCAGGAGGTAGTTTTGCTGAAAGGTACATACTTTCTTCACATTTGCATACATACTGGACTGTGGTCCCAGCTACAGTTCCAGAGTGCCTTTCACTCAGGATATTTCTACCCTTCTGTACTGTTTATAGCATCATAGAAAGATTTACAAGATGTACTCTCCTGGCTGTGTCAAGACTTATTGGAAGATCCAACTCAGCAGATTGTAAACGGTAGCTTCTTTTTTTTTGTTTTTATTTTCTGTTGCATAACCACAGGCAACTCAGACAGAATGAACTTGCTGGTTGTTCCTATAGGACTTTTAGTATTCCCATTTAAAATAGGACACATTTAAGAGTAAGACCGCTTCAAAATGGTTGTAATCTAGCTGGTTGAACAAAAGGCCTTTAATCCACCTAAATCAATGCACATCAGTGGTTTCTGAGCTCAAATTCCAAGCAACTGGAAAATGTATACATGACAAGTCAGTGACCAGAAACAATTCTGGGAGAACTGATTACTGCGGTGATAGCTGTGATAAATACAAGAGCTCTTAGGGAAAAGGTTTCAAAGTCTTATAAAACCACTAATGATATAATGATATTTTGTTTTGTTTAATTACCAGTCATAATGCAATGTAATTAAACCCAGTGGCAGGAGGATAACAGTACCAAGATACAGACAATTAGGTTAGTCACAGCACATGTAAGATATATTTAGGCACCACATAAATCTTCTGATAGGAAGGACCTAAGCATTTTTCTTACATTTATCAGAATAAAAAGTTCAAAGTTTCTATATTTTCAGCAATAGGATAAACTGCCAATGACAGTGTTTCTAAACATTGGATACTAACATTAACTGACCTTTACAGAATTGGATTTGAAAGTCTAAGCATTATTTCCTCTAGTTCAGATGCTTAAGAGAAACTCTGGGTGAGAAATAAGAAAAATATTAAAGAGTAAACATGTTCTTTTAAAAATTGACTTGTAGCTCATTATATATTCTAGGTAATAATAACTTTTTGGATATATAATGCAACTATTTACTCCCAGGTCTGCAGCTTCACTTTTTTTCCTTGTTTATAACTATTTTTGACAGGCAAATTTTAAAATTTTAATTGCAACACATTTATCAATTTTCTCATATGGCTCACACTTTGTATCATATTTAAGAATACGTAGCCTGCCATGTTGCAACCATATTTTCTTCTAATAAAGATTTATTTTTCATACTGAAGTTTTCAGTCTCTCTTAGGTTCATTTTTATGTTTTGGGTGAAGTTGAGACTAAATTTACAGTATGTGAACCGTAACTTCCAGATGTTCAAGCTAGATTTAGAAAAGACAGAGGAACCAGAGATCAAAATACCAACATCCACTGGAACATCAAAAAAGCAAGAGAGTTCCAGAAAACTATCTACTTCCTCTTTATTGACTATGCCAAAGCCTTTGACTGTGTGGACCACAGCAAACTCTGGAAAATTCTGAAAGAAATGGGAATACCAGACCACCTGACCTGTCTCTTGAGAAATCTGTATGCAGGTCAGGAAGCAACAGTTATAACTGGCCATGGAACAACAGACTGGTTCCAAATAGGGAAAGGAGTACATCAAGGCTGTATATTGTCACCCTGCTTATTTAACTTATACGCAGAGTACATCGTGAGAAATGCTAGACTGAATGTAGCATAAGCTGGAATCAAGATTGCCAGGAGAAATATCAATAACCTCAGGTATGCAGATGATACCACCCTTATGGCAGAAAGTGAAAAAGAACTAAAGAGCCTCTTGATGAAAGTGAAAAGAGGAGAGTGAAAAAATTGGCTTAAAGCTCAACATTCAGAAAACTAAGATCATGGCATCTGGTCCAATCACTTCATGGCAAGTAGATGGAGAAACAGTGGAAACAGACAGTATTTTTGGGGGCTTCAAAATCACTGCAGATGGTGATTGCAGCCATTAAATTAATAGGCATTTGCTCTGTGAAAGAAAAGCTATGACCAACCTAGATAGCATATCATTACTTTGCCAGCAAAGGTCCATCTAGTCAAGGCTATGGTTTTTCAAGTAGTCATGTATGGATGTGAGAGTTGGACTGTAAAGAAAGCTGAGCGCTGAAGAATTGATGCTTTTGAACTGTGGTGTTGGGGAAGACTCTTGAGAGTCCCTTGGGCTGCAAGGAGATCCAACCAGTCCATCCTAAAGGATATCAGTCCTGAATATTCATTGGAAGGGCTGATGCTGAAGCTGAAACTCCAGGACTTTGGCCACCTGATGTGAAGAACCAACTCATTGGAAAAGACCCTGATGCTGGGAAAGATTGAAGGCAGGAGGAGAAGGGGATGACAGAGGATGAGATGATTGGATGGCATCACCGACTCAACGGACATGAGTTTGAGTAAACTCAGGGAGTTGGTGATGGACAGGGAAGCCTGGTGTGCTGCAGTCCATGGGGTTGCAGAGTCGGACACGACTGAGCGACTGAACTGAACTGAACTGGAACCATTTACTTTTCCAAGGAAATCCACTGACTCAACACTACTTTTTTAAATAGACTGTCTTTTTCTTACTGTTTTTAAATATATAAATGTTTATCATTTATATATCCTTTATATATTTAATAGCATTTATATAATTAGATGCTGTATTGTTACAAATTTATATTTCTATGTCATTTTTATATCATCTATATCATTGCTATCAAGTCCTTATACATTCATGTATGTACTTTACAATTTTTTCATTTATATATCATCTATGTCATTGATATCAAGTCCTTATACATTCACATATGTACTTTACAATTTTTTTCTCCATTACATGTCTATTTTTTTCTTTACTATATAACTGCTTTAATTTCTATAATTGTATAAAAAAATCTTGATATCCGGTAGCCAGCCATTCTTCAAATGTGTCTTGACTTTTCTTATTCTTTTGGTCTTCTGTATTATTTTAGAACTAGATTTTTTCCAATTTCCTACTGTTTTCCAGTCTTTCCTGAGGAGCTCTTTTGAACATTAGGATCTTCCTTCAACACTCCTGTAGTTTACAATGGTGTTTTAGTCTTGATTCCAGCTTATGCAGAATCTCGAGATCAACCAGAGAGGCAACGAGAACATTCTCAGGTCCTTCCTGGGGATGCACAAAACATTGCCAAGTGTGTATGGCCTTCTAGATCCCCAGAAATATGTCAGAGCTTTTCAAAGCCCACTGTGGGCTTCTCATTTCCCATATTTTTTTTTAAGTATTTTAGCCAACTTTTTGCCTGCCCCTACTGGAACCAATGCCTATGGATGGCATCTGTGAGAGGTGCTGCTGATTGTAGTAAGGATAGGCATCTCCTTACTGAGGGAGGCTGTAACTGAATCAGAAGTTGGTCATCTCACAGCACAACAAGGCAATACTTGGGAGATGAGGTGTTGAGGCAAGAAATAGCAGCTTTATTTAGAAAACCAGCCATTTGAGAAGATAGTGGGCTAGCACTCTAGAGTATCATCTTATGGTGGTCTGGATGTCAGTTTAACAGAGAGAGGAAGGTGAGGAGTTAAAGTAAAAAGGCCATAAATCTTGTAAAATATCTCCCGGATTGGCCTGTTTCAGGGAAAGGATGTGTTAATTTCTTCCTTTCTGCAGCCCTTCACAAGTGGACAGGTCAGAATGTCTCCTTGTGTGCTGAACAAAAGCACTTTAGTTTAACATTCAGGCAGGAGGGGCAGGATTCCCTGAGGCAGGCCATTATGTGTGTTTACAGCTATAGACAGCGTCTTTCCAGTGATTATAGGAACAAAAGCAACGGATAGCAAATGTTAAAGTAAAACAAACAGATCCAACACAGTCAGGTTCTGCTCTTCCCTGATATAAGACTTGACTCAGGTCAAGCCACAATAAACTTTCTCAGGGAGCTACCATGCAGGTCATCTAATGAAAATTCTCTGGAGATAAAGCTTTTGGGGGAGTTTCAACCTCTTTCCCTTCCTTCCAGTAGCTGCTAGGCTTAAGTTTTAACAGTTACCATGTTTCTGAGGTTGCTGGTTTTTTAAACTACTGAGACGCTGAGGAGAGAGGAATGAATGGAAAAGGACAAGTTAAAACACCACAAAGCTTGCTGTTCTTATTCCAAGTCAGTTGCTTTTCTTGAATGAATTCTCCTCACACTGCTGCCAGGCTTTGGTTTATTCAGTTCAGTGTCAGTTCAGTCGCTCAGTCGTGTCCGACTCTTCATGACCCCATGAATCGCAGCACGCCAGGCCTCCCTGTCCATCACAAGCTCCCGGAGTTTACTCAAGTTCATGCCCATCGAGTCAGTGATGCCATCCAGCCATCTCATCCTCTGTCGTCCCCTTCTCCTCCTACCCCCAATCCCTCCCAGCATCAGGGTCTTTTCCAACGAGTCAACTCCTCACATGAGGTGGCCAAAGTATTGGAGTTTCAGCTTCAGCATCAGTCCTTCCAATGAACACCCAGGACTGATCTCCTTTAGGATGGGCTGATTGGATCTCCTTGCAGCCCAAGGTACTCTCAAGAGTCTTCTCCAACACCATAGTTCAAAAGCATCAATTCTTCGGCACTCAGCTTTCTTCACGGTCCAACTCTCACATCCTTACATGATCACTGGAAAAACCATAGCCTTGACTAAATGGACTTTTGTTGGCAAAGTAATGTCTCTGCTTTTTAATATGCTATCTAGGTTGTTCATAACTTTCCTTCCAAGGAGTAACTGTCTTTTAATTTCATGGCTGCAGTCACCATCTGCAGTGATTTTGGAGTCCCCCAAAATAAAGTCTGACACTGTTTCCACTGTCTCCCGATCTATTTCCCATGAGGTGATGAGACCAGATGCCATGATCTTAGTTTTCTGAATGTTAAGCTTTAAGCCAACTTTTTCACTCTCCTCTTTCACTTTCATCAAGAGGCTTTTTAGTTCCTCTTCACTTTCTGCCATCAGGGTAGTGTCATCTGCATATCTGAGGTTATTGATATTTCTCCCAGCAATCTTGATGCCAGCTTGTGCTTCTTCCAGCCCAGCGTTTCTCATGATGCACTCTGCATATAAGTTAAATAAGTAGGGTGAAAATATACAGCCTTGATGTACTCCATTTCCTATTTGGAACCAGTCTGTTGTTTCATGTCCAGTTCTAACTTGCTTCCTGACCTGCATACAGATTTCTCAAGAGGCTGGTCAGGTGGTCTGGTATTCCCATCTCCTTCAGAATTCTCCACAGTTTATTGTGATCCACACAGTTGAAGGCTTTGGCGTAGTCAATAAAGCAGAAATAGATGTTTTTCTGGAACTCTCTTGCTTTTTTGATGATCCAGAGGATATTGGCAACTTGATCTCTGGTTCCTCTGCCTTTTCTAAAACCAGCTTGAACATCTGGAAGTTCTCGGTTCACATATTGCTAAAGCCTGGCTTGGAGAATTTTGAGCATTACTTTACTAGCATGTGAGATGAGTGCAACTGTGCGATAGTTTGAGCATTCTTTGGCATTGCCTTTCTTAGGGATTGGAATGAAAACTGACCTTTTCCAGCCCTGTGGCCACTGCTGAGTTTTCCAAATTTGCTGGCATATTGAGTGCAGCACTTTCACAGCATCATCTTTCAGGATTTGAAATAGCTCAATTCGAATTCCATCACATCCACTAGCTTTGTTCATTATTAAGAGTTTTTAAAAAGCTGATTTTGATAATTTTTGCCAAAATTCTTGCTGTTTTATGGAAGAATGGATTTTCAGCTGCCTTAACTCTGTGTTATGATGTTTGTGTTTCCACATTCATATGTTAAACTCCTATCCACACCCCCTCCCCCCACACACACACCATGTAATGGTATTAAAAGCTAGAGACTTTGAGAGGTAATTAGGTTTAGATGAGGTCTTGATGATGGAGCCCCCACTATGAGATCAGTGTCCTCATAAGAAGACATATCAGAGAACTTGCTTCCTTGTGTATGAGGACACAGCAAGAAAATGGACACTTAGAGAGTTCCCACCAGAACCTGACCATGCTGGCATCTTGATCCTGGACTTCACAGCCTACAGAAGTGTGATTAAATAGATGTCTCTTGCTTAAGCCACCCAGTCTATGGTATTTTATTACAGTAGCCAATCACTCTATAAGTTCTTCCCTATTTTTCCATTTTAACTGTCATAAGGGCTTCCCTGATAGCTCAGTTAGTAAAGAATCTGCCTGCAATGCAGAAGACCTGGGTCTGATACCTGGGTTGGGACAAAGATCCTCTGGAGAAGGGAAAGGCTACCTGCTCCAGTATTCTGGCCTGGAGAATTCCTTGGGGTCCCAAAAAGTCAGACATGACTGAGTGACTATCACTTCACTTCACTTTAAGAGCTTCATTTAGGGGGAAATTTCTTCTCATGCTCTTTGCCCATTCTATTGTAATATTAGATCTATTTAATATTAGATGAAAAATAGTCTTTGGAGCTTAGCCTTTCTCTCTTTGTGCCTGTAGTTCTTAAGTTCTTGGTCAACTTTCAACAGAGACACTGCCTCCTCCAAGGAGACTTTTCTAAGTCCCTATTTTCCTCCTTCTGGGATGGGTTAAGTGTCTTCCTCTATGCTGTTTCTTTATATTCTCATAATGTCCATGCACATCTTTGTTATGGAATTAATGAGATACATACTCACTCCAGTATTCTTGCCTGGGAAATTCCATGGACAGAGGAGCCTGGAGGACTAGTCCATTGCAAAAGAGTCAGACACAACTTAGCAAGTAAACAACAAGAATTTAGGATACACTGTACTGTAAGGGTTAAGTTTTCCACTATTTATACCACTGGCCTGTGGTAAACTCTTGCAAGCATAGACTGTGTTCTATATCTATGCTAACACAAATGGCTTCTGGTAAAATCAACAGATTTTCCTTGAAAAAAAAAAAAATGAATAAATGGTATCAATTGAAATTTCACCTGGTTTGGACAACAGAGAGAAAGAAATCAGGGGAAAAATTTAAGCATCATTGCCATTCTGGGACTTATTAAAAATAAATACTCTATAATGATCTTAAATAGAAACACCTAGATATAATTCAATAATGCTTTTTTAAAATAATGTTTTTATTTTGAATACTCTTATTCTGCTTTAATATTAAATTTGACTCTCATCATTGGATGTTCAAAAGCTTTGCCTTGTATATAGTTCTCAGTCATTGCTAAGTCGCTTCAGTCATGTCCGACTCTGTGCGACCCCATAGACGGCAGCCCACCAGGCTCCCCATACATGGGATTCTCCAGGCAAGAACACTGGGTTGCCATTTCCTTCTCCAATGCATGAAAGTGAAAAGTGAAAGTGAAGTCGCTCAGTCATGTCAGACTCCCAGCGACCCCATGGACTGCAGCCCACCAGGCTCCTCCATCCATAGGACCCTCCAGGCAATAGTACTCTTATTTGCTTTTTCCAACAAATCAATTTATACGAAACCTACAAAATATCTGCTAATCCCAGGAGGTTCTGAAAGTATCAACACTTGTTATTTGCACTTGAAAAAAATTACTTTCTGTTGCATGCACCTGGCCTTAGCTGTCACAAGAGAGGTTATGACCACTGGATACACATTAACAACCTCAACAGACCTAGGACAATGAATCTCCAAATAAAGATTTCTCAGGAAGCTAAATTGTACCCCAATAGATAGCTAATAAATGAAATGATTTCCTTGGTAACAACTATAGACTTTTGCATTTTGAATCAGACTCACATCTCAGCATCAGATGTATTAAGCCATATCTTTCTAAAGAATTAAAGCATTTTTTATGGTGAATAATCCTTTTTTTTGTCACTTTTTATTTTGTATTGGGATATCGCCTATTAGAGCTTCCCAGGAGGTGCTATTGGCAAAGAACCTGCCTGCCAATGCAGGAGACACAGGAGACCTGGGTTTGATCCCTGGGTTGGGAAGATCCCCAGGAGGAGGGCATGGCAACCCACTCCAGTATTCTTGCCTGGAGAATCCCATGAACAGAGGAGTCTGGCAGTCCACGGGGTCGCAGAGTCAGACACGACTGAAATGACTTAGCACACATGCGCATAGCTGATTAACAATGTTGTGATAGTTTCAAATGAACAGTAAAGGGACTCAGCCATATATATATTAAAAAAAATTTTTTAATATCCAGAGGGAATCTTTACATTTTTCCAATAAAAATATTGAGAGTTTTAAAATAGCTTCTGAGAAACAAAAATGATCATGAAGTCTCACATTGAGCCTCTACTGAACTGTGTCAAAATCATTTTGGAATAAGCCAAGATATGAATAAACATACGAATACATCGACTATAAGAAAGGCAGGAAATTGTGGTAGAGCAGAAACGACTGGATATACTGGCATGAATAAGAAGTGCTAATCGATGCCTGGAATGCAGCTAGAATATCTATAAAAATTTATCAGTAAACTACACATGCAAAGAAGACAATCATTTTAAGACTCAAATTTGCAAAGTCAATAGGCCTAGAGCACTTATGAATCTTTTATTAATCCAGTCTAAGACAACATGTATAATATTGACAAATGCTTTTGCAGTCCATGTTAATTTAATGAGCTCATCTTGAAGAATCCTCATTGATTACTTAGAGTACTCAAGCCTCCCTTTAACTTTTTGATTCTTAGCAACGTGGCTTTTGCATTGTCTATTTATGGTTAGACATGACATTGAAGTATTTCAAACTTGTCATTTCATTCTCCCTCAGGGCCAAAAGGAAATCACTGTAAGCATCAGAACTATCTGAATTCACCAGCCCCATGGAACGGGGCACCACAGCTGAGAAAGCAATTGTTTTGGCTGGAAGATCTGACTGCTGTTCCCTGGTGGCTCAGATGGTAAAGAATCTGCCTGCAATGCAGGAGACCTAGGTTCAATTCCTGGGTCAGGAAGACCTCCTGGAGAAGGGAATGGCAACCCACTCAAGTATTCTTGCCTGGAGAATCCCATGGACAGAGGAGCCTGGCAGTCTACAGTCCGTGGGGTCACAAATAATTGGACAAGACTGAGCGACTCACACTGCTACTAACTACTAGTTTATAACTGCTGTGCTACTGGGTTATAGCACAGCTCAACAATGAGGAAAAGAATACAAAATCTGCTTTTGTACTCAACATACTCAGTTGCTACAGAATAAAATCTCTATTTATTCTCACTTTCCAGGGGGGATTTCAAAGTTTTGATTTTCATAGAAAGGAAATGCTGTAAATGTTTAATTGTGTTAATAAATAGGAATGATTATATTCTAGTTAATGCTAAATTATGAAGTTTGACATCTCATTACTGGTATCAACATGTGTGATATAATCACAAGCTTACCTTCAGATAATATGATCTTTATTGAGCATGAGTAATCTTGCCTCATTCCCCAACTCTCCAAAGCAAACAAAATTCCTGTTCAAAGGGCTGAAATCCCACTTTATGGAGAAGTCAATCTTTATCAAGTAAGCACTGCTACCCCCAGAAGCTTCTTGTTCAAATACAAACGATCCTGAAAATGTTGCAGGAACAGGGCAACTTCCAGGGCCCAAAAGTGGGCCCTTGTCTGGTACTCTGAAGAGGAGAGAAGACAAGCTTGCTGACAGAGCAAGAGACTTTATTGGGAAGCGTTGCCTGGGTGGGCAGCAGGAGGGTAAGGGAGCCCAGGAGAAGTGCTCTGCCAAGTGGTTCTTAGTCTCAGGTTTTATGACAATGAGATTAGTTTCCTGGTTGTCTCTGGTCAATCATTCTGACTCAGGGTCCTTCACGGTGGAGCACGCATGGTTCAGCCAAGATAAATTCCAGTGAGGAGAATTCTGGGAGGTGGTAGGACATGTGGCATCTCCTTTTGATCTTTCCTGTACTGTTCTGGTTGGTGGTGGCTTATTAGTTCCGTGTTCCATAATAGGATCTTCTGTCCAAAATAACTCTGCAAATGATTACTATAGAGTCTGGCCAGGGAGGGTGGTTTCAGTCTGTGTGTTTTCCCTAACAAAAACAGAGTATATGAAGGCTTGGAGATCTTTAATAACAGTGTAGATTAGTTTATTGGTGGTTTTTGTTTGTTTGTTTGTTTTGGCTTCAGGGGAATTGGGAAAGAAGAATTCTGAGGCTTGTGGATGGCTGGACAGCTTAGGTTTCACCTGTAGACTTAGAGTCCTGGGATCAGGGAAGAGAGAGTGGGACATACTTGCCTGGTATACTTTGATGAGACAGAAAAGAGAGACACCAGCTAGCAGTCTTCTCCAACAACCCTTATCTTTCCTGGAGGCCTCTGCACTTGCTATTCCCTTGAAACCTTCTACTCCCCTGTCCCAACTCCATCCCTACCCCTCTGTCTGCCTAATGCTTATTCAACCTTTGGGTCTTAGCATAAATGCTACTTTTTCAGACAAGTCTTTTCTGGCTTCTAAGATTAGGATGCTATTATGGAACACTGAAATTTTCCACTTTTGCATATAACAAATGCCAATTAATTATTTGTTTAATTATATTTTGATATCATCTTCCCAAATGAACTATAAGCATCATCGTGGCAGGGCCATGGCTGCCTTACTTACCATCATTTCCCAGCCCCTAACACTCTATAAATACTTCAAAAATACATGTAGACTGATTGGTACAATGCGTATAAACACTTAAAAAATATATGTGGATTGTTTGGTGCAATGCGCATGCATGCAGTCATCTTGGAAGTGGTGTATTATAGCAGCAAGTTCTCATGGCACAAGGCTGATGAATATTCAGGTGGCGGTGTAAGCCTGGGAAGGATCTGGACAGGGATGAAAAGGGAAAAAAGGGAGACAGATTTCAATTTCATAATCTGCAGCAAAATACACAGTCTTCTTGAGTTTCATCTTTAAAATGTGGACAATGACCCTTACTTTGCCAGGTTGCTGTGGGAAGGTGAGAGGATACAATGCAGCACTGGCATAGGGCAGACAATCAATAGCTCTTAATGTTAATTTTGCTAATACTTTTTCTACTACTGTTTCTCAGTTCATATTCTCTCTCTTCCTAAACTAGTAACTTCCCAACAGAGGGTCACTGGAGGCTCTGCAGACATAGGAAATGATGGGCAGTAAGTGAAAGTTGGGGGGCGAGGGCATCAATCAAAAGGCTGAGCTGAGCCATAGTGACCACGCCAGGGAACTGAACCTGAAGAATTCACATGTGCTTCTAAGAACAGGGTCAGAGGAAGAATGACAATCAACAGAGGATTGTTCATATACCCAGTGAGGCAAAGTGACTTCAGAGGGACCCAGAGAAGTTCTTATATAATCTGATAAAGGAAGAGAAGTAAAAGCACAGACCACACCCTTCTGCCCTATGCAGTCAGCCTCTCAAGCTAAAGATCTATCAGCACTCTGGGAAAAGGAAAATATGAGATCCATACTGAAGTTTTATTCATTTTTAAATTTTTATTTGCTTATTTTTTAGGTGCGTTGTGTCTTAGATGCGGCACTTGGATCCTCATTGTATCATTCGGGATCTTTTATTGCGGCGCACAGACTCTCTAGATGTGGCAGTGGGCTCAGAAGTTGTGTGTGGGCTCAGTTGCTCTGCGGCATGTGAGATCTCAGTTCCCTAATCAGGGATCGAAGCTGTGTTCCCTGAATTGCAAGGCAGATTCTTAACCACTGGCCCATCAGGGAAGCCCCAGACTGGAGTTTTATATTGAATGAGATTGTGTTTTGCAAACAACCTAAAGGTATAGAATCATCCTAAAATGGTCTTAAGAGGCAGGAAAGGGGGGTTTAATTTAGTACCGCTAGAGGCGGAGATTTTGGGAAAAAAAGCTAAAAATCATCAAGGGAGCAATATGTGATGGATTTTCTTTCCTGGACATTTGGCTTACTGACCAGTGGGCTCTTCTGAAGCTCTAAGCCAAAAAATATATTTTTTGAAAGCATACTTTGCCAGCCTATAGTACATGCTGCAGAACTTCCTTGAAAAACAAAAACATCCTGTGTCTCTCTGGAGGGAATGAGAAAAGCACAACTTGCTCGATTGGTCTGCCTTGGGCACAATTGTGATGGAAGTGAAATTGCAATCAGGAGCTACAGTAGTCCCTTTTGTGTATTCACTCCTCTCCTTCAGAAATACAGTTACTTGCTCATTCTTTTCTGTTGTTGACTCTTAACTTTCCTTTTTTAACTGCCCATGCCTCCCTTCCATTCTACTCTTCCCCGAGTCATCACATCCTCTGACAAAACTTCAACCCCTGTTTCCAGACAGTGCCTGGAAACTTACATTTCTCTAGTGGCACCTGTTAATTGGGACAAGGCTGAGAGGAGATCAACTCCATCTCCAGGGTCCCATTGAGGGTGAAGCCAAAGTTACCTTCTGTGGGGCTTTGCTTGGTTTCACAATTTGTTTAACTTCCTTCCCTTTCCTGTCTCCAGTCTCCATCCCTCAATCAGATTTTTAAAGGCACACTTCCCAATAAATCACTTTCAGGATCTGCTTCTGGAGAATCTAATCTAAGACGCCTGAAGAGCCAGCATTCTCTCTTATTCCTCATGGATAACAGCACTTGAGATATAAAGTAAACAAGTAGGAAGATGGATCAAATCTCTGCTTCTAACTACTCCAGCCCCTTCAACAGATGAACCGATATACTCCCATTCTTGCTGAAGTTAGGCCAACTTTGATTTCTGTCACCTGCAACTAAGAGACACAGTTCATCAATGACTCCCTTACTTGCTCCGTTTAACAACAGACATTGCAGATAAGTGAGAGACGTCTATGATATCATAAGTCAGTAGTGTTTTCTAAACAAAGTTATCAGAAGACCACTGTAATAATCACTGTTTGTTGGATGCCATGCAACTAATTTACATCTTCCCCTAGAGTTTACCAGAGTGTTTCCAGAATCTTCCACAGTGTGCGTGCCTGTTCAGTCATGTTCAATTCTTTCTGACCCCGTGAACTATATAGCCCACCAGGCTCCACCTGTCCATGGAATTTTTCAGGCAAGTTCACTGAAGTGGGTTACCATTTCCTTCTCCAGAGGATCTTCCCAACCCGAAGATCAAACCCACTTCTCTTGTATCTCCTGCATCGGCAGATGGGTTCTTTACCAGCTGAGCTATGGGAGAAAGCCTTTTCCACAGTACAAACACCTGAAAAAGTTCAATCTACCTTGACATCTTTCATAATATATACCATATGGATGTTAAGAAAGAAAAATAGAGGAGAGAACAAAATGTTTCTAAAATGCAAATTCATCCCTGTCAGGCCAAATTTAAAGGCCTTCAATACCTCTTCGTTGCTCCCAGGATAAGGTTCATCCTCTTTGAAAAGGCCTCAGAAAGTGTAATTATGTGATGTTAGGTGCAACTCCCGGGTGCACTCCCGCAATCCAGCCACAGTGGAAACTTTCAGTCCCTTGAAAGACGTGCTCTTTCCTGGCCTTGGACCTTTGTCCCTCCTTTTTTCCACATGCTCTACCCCAGCTTCTTACTTCACTTGGCTTACTCCTTTTTAGGTTTCAGGACTTGGCCAAGACATTACTTCTTCCAGGAAGCTCCATCTCTAAGCTCTCCTAATTGCGCTCATTGTTCCCTTTATTTTCCTAAAATTTTACATAGTACTCTCTAGTGTGATTAAACGTGCTTATTTGGAATAAGAATTTATGACCCTTGAGGTAAAATTATGTCCGTTTCTTCAATCTATATTGTTGGAGCCCAACAGTATCTGGCTCGTAATAGGTTCATAATATTTTTAATGGATGAATAAAAAAGAGAATAGAGAGAGATGTTGACAGAAGAGAAATGATGTCTTTTTGAACACCAGTGTAGCCAGAATACTAAACTACCAATCAGGAAACATCTCCTTAGGATGTCTCCTTGATGATTAAAAGATGTTTTCAAGTAAATCCATGGCTGATTCATGTCAATGTATGGCAAAAACCACTAAAATATTGTAAAGTAATTAGCCTCCAACTAATAAAAATAATTGGGAAGAAAAAATAAATAAATAAAAGATGTTTTCATCTCAGCATACATCTCCCTTGGTGTTAAGCTAACATAATCATAAAATATGTGCTCAGCAACAAGACAATGCCTGTGATTTAACAACAGGATCCAGAGTAATTTAGTTATGACACCTGGCTTTTCTCCCATGATACGATACCTAAGTTCCCTTGGAAAAAAGACAGCTGGGATGAATGTACCCACTGCTCAAAGACTTGGGTCGATCACTTAACCTCTTTACCATTATATTAAATTATGGATTAATGTTCAGGGCCAGCTAGCTGTAAATATTGCTCTTTAGGACAATTTCATTTCCAACCTTGTCTCATTTAATAACCAGGTAGATTAAGGAATAAGGAGACACTGACTTACAGAACAAACGGCATCACTGAAAATCAGAAGTTCATGCACCATGAAAGAAAAAATGCACTAATCCACGTATGCTGTCCCAGCAGGACATGCAGGTTCGATCCTTGGTCGGGAAGATCCCCTGCAGAAGGAAATGGCAACTCACTCCAGTATTTTTGCATGGGAAATACCATGCACGGAGGAACCTGGTGGGCTACAGTCCATCGGGTCGCAAAGAGTTGGGCATGACTTAACAAACTAAACGACAACAGGAAATTATATTGTCTTACCCAAGTGCAGTGAGAAACTTATTGTCAGCTCACTGTCAAGTTTCACCCTGACTAGGGTCACTATGCTAGATGTTATATCCTCAAACCATCTTCAGAAACAGAAGACAGGACCACTACCGCCCCTCGTGTCTCCAGCTTCCTTGCCTGGCCTCACTAACTCATTAGGATGTTCATTTCCATGAGACAGAGTCGCTCAGAATATTCCTCAACGAATTTCTCACTATTGTCCAATAAATTTGTCACTATAGAAGATAAAACTGTTGTGTCACTCTGACTATTCTGCTTAACTAGTGATAAAAAACTCATTACCTTTTGGGATCTCACTGATCTCTCTACCAATACTGATCTCCATCTGTCCATACTCACAGAACTACTCACCATATGCCAGCCTCTTAGACTGGACAGGGTGACATCTACAGAGCCAATGAAAACAGCTCCTAATTATGTGGATTTTTTTTTTAATTATGTGGATTTTAAGCAGCATTTATATCTTGGATATTACTCTTCGTCTTCTTTGCTATCTCATTATGGATTATCTCAGGGCTCAGAGATGGACATAGTGCCCAAACTGTTGTTTCATGGTAACTCAATCCAATCCATCTCTACAGAGAGGAAGGTTGGTCATCCACCAAGGCAAGAATTTCATTGAGGCTTCTTCATTTACACAAAAGAATGTCAATCATACCACACATTCCATTCATTTTTAACTACCTTGATCCAAGCACAATAACAAAGAATATCTGAAAATATAATTTTTGTCCTTAAACTCTTTGTTTTTCATCTCATCATCTATATTCAGTCAGTTCAGTTCAGTCGCTCAGTCATGTCCTACTCTTTGCAACCCCATGGACTGCAGCACGCCAGGCCTTCCTGTCCATCATCAACTCCCGGATCTTACTCAAACTCATGTCCATTGAGTCGGTTATGCCATCCAGCCATCTCACCCCCTGTTGTCCCTTTCTCCTCCCGCCTTCAGTCTCTCCCAGCATCAGGGTCTTCTCAAATGAGTCAGTTCTTCACATCAGGTGGCCAAAGTATTGGAGTTTCAGCTTCAACATCAGTCCTTCCAATGAACACTCAGGACTGATTTCCTTTAGGATGGACTGGTTGGATCTCCTTGCAGTCCAAGGGACTCTCAAGAGTCTTCTCCAAAACCACAGTTCAAAAGCATCAATTCTTTGGTGCCCAGCTTTCTTTATAGTCCAACTCTCACATCCATATGTGACTACTGGAAAAACCATAGCTTTGCTAGATGGACCTTTGTTGGCAAAGTAATGACTCTGCTTTTTAATATGTTGTCTAGGTTGGTCACAATTTTCCTTCCAGGGAGAAAGCGTCTTTTAATCTCATGGCTGCAATCACCATCTGCAGTGATTTTGGAGCCCCCAAAAATAAAGTCAGCCACTGTTTCCACTGTTTGCCCATCTATTTACCATGAAGGGATGAGACTGGATGCCATGATCTTAGTTTTCTGAATGTTGGGCTTTAAGCCAGGCTTTTCACTCTCCTCTTTCACTTTCATCAAGAGGCTCTTTAGTTCTTCTTCACTCTCTGCCGTAAGGGTGGTGTCATCTGCATATCTGAGATTATTGATATGTCTCCTGGCTATCTTGATTCCAGCTTGTGCTTCATCCAGCCTAGTGTTTCTCATGATATACTCTGCGTGTAAGTTAAATAAGCACGGTGACAATATATAGCTTTGACCTACCCCTTTTCCTATTTGGAACCAGTCTATTGTTCCATATCCAGTTCTAACTGTTGCTTCTTGAACTGCATACAGATTTCTCAAGAGGCAGGTCAGGTGGCCTGGTATTCCCATCTCTTTCTATTGTGATCCACAGAGTGAAAGACTTTGGCATAGTCAATAAAGCAGAAATAGATGTTTTTCTAGAACTCTCTTGTCTTTTTGATAATCCAGTGGATGTTTGCTCTCTGGTTCTTCTGCCTTTTCTAAATTCAGCTTAAACATCTGGAAGTTGTACTGTTGAAGCCTGGCTTGGAGAATTTTGAGCATTACTTTACTAGCATGTGAGATGAATGCAATTGTGCAGTAGTTTGAGCATTCTTTGGTATTGCCTTTCTTTGGGACTGGAATGAAAACTGACTTTTTTCCAGTCCTGTGGCCACAGCTGAGTTTTCCAAACTTGCTGGCATATTGAGTGCAGCAGTTTCACAACGTCATCTTTTAGGATTTGAAATAGTTCAACTGAAATTCCATCACCTCCACTAGCTTTGTTGTAGTGATGCTTCCTAAGGGCCACTGACTTCACATTCCAGGATGTCTGGCTCTAGGTGAGTGATCATACCATCGTGATTATCTGGGTCATGAAGATCTTTTTTGTATAGTTCTTCTCTATATTCTTGCCTCTTCTTAATATCTTCTGCTTCTATTAGGTCCATACCATTTTGGTCCTTTATTGTGCCCGTCTTTGCATGAAATGTTCCCTTGGTATCTCTAATTTTCTTGACGAGATCTCTAGTCTATTCTATTTCTATTCTATTCTATTTCTATTTTCCATCCTATTGTTTCCCTCTATTTCTTTGCATTTTTCGCTGAGGAAGGTTCTCCTTATCTATCTCCTTGCTATTCTTTGGAACTCTGCACTCAAATGGGTATGTCTTTCCTTTTCTCCTTTGCTTTTAGCTTCTCTTCTTTTCACAGCTATTTGTAAGGGCTCCTCAGTCAGCCATTTTGCTTTTTTGCATTTCTTTTCCTTGTGGATGTCTTGATCCCTGTCTCCTGTACAATGTCAAAAACCTCTGTCCATAGTTCATCAGGCACTCTGTCTATCAGATCTGGTCCCTTAAATCTATTTCTCACTTCCACTGTATAATCATAAAGGATTTGATTTAGGTCATACCTGAATAGTCTAGTGGTTTTCCCTACTTTCTTCAATTTAAGTCTGAATTTGGCAATGAGGAGTTCATGATCTGAGCCACAGTTAGCTCCCAGTCTTCTTTTTGCTGACAGTATAGAGTTTCTCCATCTTTGGCTGCAAAGAATATAATCAATCTGATTTCGGTGTTGACCATCTGGTGATGTCCATGTGTAGAGTCTTCTCTTGTGTTGTTGGAAGAGGGTGTTTGCTATGACCAGTGTGTTCTCTTGGCAAAACTCTATTAGCCTTTGCCATGCTTCATTCCATACTCCAAGGCCAAATTTGCCTGTTACTCCAGGTGTTTCTTGACTTCCTACTTTTGCATTCCAGTCCCCTATAATGAAAAGGACATATTTTTTGGGTGTTAGTTCTAAAAGCAGGAAACAAATTCCCTTTTGTCTCCCAAATTCCTTGGTCCTTCTTATTTCTTCTCTTATCTTAAAATTTGGCCCAGATTTTATAAAATTCAATCATTTGTATTCTACCTTCACAACTTTGCCAACTGAACACTTACAGAAATGATGGATAGATAGTTAAATACATAGGTAGGCAACATACAGATAAACAGATTTGGAAATATATATATATATACATATATACACACATTAGTAGCTAGATAGATATAGATATTGATAAATACACATGTAGGTAAATAATGTGTTCTGAACCAACCCACTTGTCATAAGCTTTTACTTGTCCTAATCAATAATACTGATGGGCTACTTACATATTTTTTCTGGTATATATTAAAAAATCATTAAACTGCTATGTATAAAACAAATACAAGGGTATACTGTACAGCACAGGGAATATAGCCAATATTTTATAACTTAAAGTAGAGTATAAAAATATTGAATCATTATATTGTACATCAGAAACTAATATAATATTATAAATCAACTATAATTTTAAAAAATGAAAAAAGTTTATATTTCTTGATATTTATATTTTTAATTTGTTGAGTTCTCCATGTTTGAATATTTATCAGGGATTCTTCTCTTTTGATAGTATGCTGACATTCATTTATCACAGATGTATATGTTGGATAACATATGATATAGTTTATCTGTTCCTTTATTACAGACATTCAGGTTATTACTGGATTATTATAATTAAGATGAAACTTTAATAATCAACTAGTTCTATTAAAAAAAACAACCATGAAAGCTGAAAATGATCTAGAACCATTTAAAATTATCTTAACTATAACTTTTTGAGAAACAGAGACTTATAACAGTGGTTCCCAATACTGGAATATCAGATCACCTGAGAAGACTTTTTTTTTTAATTCTAATGTCCAAATCTCACTCAGACATATTAAGTCTGAATGAGGCTCTGAGAACAATAATCTATCTAAAAAAGAAAAAATAATTATGCAGAAGCTTCTCATTCTAATTTGTGAAGTGTATGAAAACCTCAATGTAGACATTTACAATAAAAATGTCTAACTAACTTGGGGCTTCTTCCTTTTCATCAGGAATATGAACTAGCATTCAATTTCTACTATAATCGATAGTTCTAACAAAACTTTTAATTTTAAAAAGATCAGATTTTTTGCTACAAATTTAATTTTTCAAAGTTGTGAATGAAAAATCTTTACAGAGAAATATACAGCCCTTAATGTTCCTCCACTATAAGACTGTAGTCATATTATGGACATGACTATAAGTCCTCTAAGAACAAGAACTTGATCTTTCTCACATCTGTGCATCTATGTATCCAAAGTTTCAAGCAGTGTCTGGCACTTAGCAAACCCTCAAAAAATGGTCATCACATAAATAAATTAATAAGTAAATACACACCGCACTAATAATACATAGGATACAAATTATGTCAAAAACATTTTATCATTTCTTCCTCTCTCACTTGAACCTCATCATCTCTACTGTATTTGCTTTGAGGCTTTCTGATACAATTTGAAATCTAAAGACTAAAATTTTCTAATACTTCATGCATGCATGCTCAGTCATGTCTGACTCTTTGTGACCCCATGAACTGTAGCCCTCCAGACTCCTCTGTCCACGGAATTTTCCAGGCAAGGATACTGGAGTGGGTTGCCATTTCCTACTCCAGAGGATCTTCCTGACCCAGAGATCAACCCAAGTCTCCTGAGTCTCCTGCTTTGACAGGCAGATTCCTACCACTGAGCCACCTGAGACGCCCTCTAATATTTCATCCCTTACTGAAAAGTAAAGTAATAGTGA
Source organism: Cervus canadensis (assembly GCF_019320065.1). Taxonomy (NCBI): domain Eukaryota; kingdom Metazoa; phylum Chordata; class Mammalia; order Artiodactyla; family Cervidae; genus Cervus; species Cervus canadensis. The sequence continues at coordinate 70,491,333 of NC_057387.1, forward strand.
GAGATTAAAACAGATTAATAATCTGTTTTAACTGTGCATGCATTAGTGTTTGCAAGGTGAGGAGCTGCCATCAATTTTAGAAGAGGTAATTGCTTCTAACCATTTTAGCTGAACTGACAGCATCTCACTCATATCCAAGCCACTGTCCAGTGCCCAGTACATAGCTAAGTGCTCAATAAATCTTTCACTCATATTTGAACAAACATGACTTAAGACATAATCAAAACACTTTAGTGGGTGTTACCCCCACCACCGGAGGAAAGCTCGGGAAGGTTCCATCCACATCTTCTGCAGTCTTTCAGTCTTCCCAGTTGCATTAACCTCCAAAGGACTCAGTCTCTTAATCCACAAAATAAAAGGCTGGTGCTACATAATAGTGTCTCCTTTCTACTTCTAACGTCCTCTTTCTCTTAAGTGTACAATTTACTGGTATTAAGTACATTCATATTACTTCTCTATTACTAACATTCTAATCGTATGATAAAAATTTTCTGCGTCTGACCTGGATATGTCTTGGCTTTGTTTTCTCATTCATAATTTCAGGAAATGGGATGACACTTTGCATTTTCATAGAGATCCTGCTATGAGTATAAATACTGACCTCACCCACCTTTTCCAGCAAGGACAGGGTCTGTGCACACAGTAGATCTTGATAGAACTGAAATTATTTATCTTTTAACTCTTTTGGCCGTACCATGTAGCATACAGGATCTTAATTCCCTGACCAGGAATCAAGCCTATGCTCCCTGCATTGGGATCACTAGACCACCAGGGAAGTCTGACAAAGCTGAAATTATTGACTTACAGACAATAACATACACACAAGCTGCCTGATTATTTTAATATTCTCTTGTCAGGCACTAGCTTCTTTCCTTTCACTTGAGAAGGTTTTAGTTTCCATTACATTAACATATATATTGAACATGATTTCTTCCTCTCCATCAAGCTTTTGCATACGTGCCACCAAATTAGCAAATATGACTGTCTTTTAGACAACTGACAGAGAGGGATATATGGGAACCTTCCCTCGTGACCATTACAAATTTGTCATGTAAAGAGATAGTGCTCACATTTTCTGAGGTTCATAAACAAGTGACTACAAAATACTGGCAGCTTAAACTATGGTGATGTCTCTAATTGAGGCATCATGGGCTGCTACAATTACAGTGTCCCTGATGCTCTTTTACTCAGAATTAAACCAGAGTTCCTGCCATACTTTGCAGACAGAGGACAAAACAATGTTAGTTTTCTCCACTTGGCTTCATATATGAAGTCCAAACTTTAGATTTTTTTTTTATCTTGAAAAACAATGTCAGACAGAAGGCTTTTTGGTTCCATATTGCTGAGCCAGTAATGAAAAATGCAAACTAAAAATCCATTCTATTTCCCAAATGAAAGGAAAACACAACTCTGGTGAATAACAGCCAAGAAACGGAACCATATCCTGAGGGGACAGGAAGGATAAACATGGCACCATACTGTTTGGAGCAGCACTGTTATGGGCTGCAGAGGTCACTGGCACCCACTCCTCTCAGAGAGTTCATATTAGACCAGAAATAGGGATGCGTAGCTGGTGACAAATCATCGTCATGTGAAACCAGGATAAAACCCATTGCCCTTTGTTTCTATTTTAGGGAAAACCAGCCAAGAGGTTAATGAGGAACAAAGGACATTAGATCACATCCTTTTTATCCATATTCATTCATTTACTCCTTATTTTGTATCATAGATTGTTAACAGGCAGATGCAAGTCAGCACTGTGCTAGCCTCTGGCAACACAAAGTGTAGCCAGCAATAAGCTGAAATCAAGTTGGGAAATAGCCACCCATATGGTTTAGTACAATATAAAGCTTTCTGGAGATCATGATCTCCGGATTAATTTTGCTTTACTTTAATACTGAACAGAAATTTAACTCCCTAGATCATATTGCATCACCCTTGTAAAATTTGTTCTTTGCTAACACATACATATGCATCCATACTAATTACTAAATGATGAGCATAAATTCAACTTTGAGGGAAGAGGAGGTAAAGATGGAATGAAAGTGGGAATGGTGTCAAGCCAAACAGAAGAACTTACATGAGCAAAGACTCAGAGAAACAGTTCAGAGTGAACAGTTCAGTGAATTGAGTAGCTGGAATGCAGAAGAAATTAAGTAAGAGGATCATATAATTTATTGTCTAAAGCGGGACACTTTTAAAAGTGAAGGAGGATGTTAAAATAATTAAAATTACATAATTCAAAATATTTATAAATTGTCATAAAACTATTTTTTAATATTGGTGAACCTACAACACGTTTTCAACAACTATTTTCAAAAATAAAATTCTTTCAAAAATTAAAATAAGATAATCTTTGTACATTAAAACAAAAAAATCTACCATTGGTTATCTGAATGCTACCAAGTATAACATTAAGCATAATTATTCTTTCTTAATTATTCATTTAATAGGAGAATAATTGCTTAATAGTATTGCATTGGTTTTTGCCATACATCAACATGAATCAACCATAGGCATACATGTGTCCCTTCCCTTCTAAACCTCCCTCCCATCTCCCACCTCATCTCACCCCTCTAGGCTGTCACAGAGCATCAGGTTTGAGCTCCTTGCATCATACAGCAAATTCCCACTGGCTATCTATTTTACATATGGTAATGGGTACATTTCAATGTTACTCTATTTGTCCTACCCGCTCCCTCCCTCACTGTGTCCACAAGTCTGTTCCTTATGTCTGCATCTCCATGGCTGCCCAGCAAATGGGTTCATCAGTACCATCTTTCCAGATTCCATGTATATGCATTAATACACAATATTTGTTTTTCTCTTTCTGGCTTACTTCATTCTGCATAAAAGGTTCTAGGTTCATCCACTCACTAAAACTGACTCAAATGTATTCCTGTTTATGGCAGAGTAGTATTCCATTGGATATATATATCATATATTTGTATATATGATACAAATGTTTGAGTTTAATTAGTTGGCAACATTAAATACTTCTTCCTTTACTCCCTGAGGCCAAAAAGTTGAATAATCCCTACTTATCTTTTTTTCTAATTAGCAAGTACTCTGCATTGTGTCTTTGAAAGGGAGGTAATAATTAAATGGTAGGTGATAGTTGTACACATGCAGCACAAGTTATAATTATATTATGCCTGGAAAGGCCTGAATGAAGGAAGATGATGATTATTGATCGTCTTCCAGATTTAGCTACATATTATAAAAAGAACTCTCTTTAATAATATATAAGCCACTCAATATTACTAGAAAAGGTGGATGTACAAAGCAGAGTAAATCTATCTGACCTTATCCAACTGCAACTATTAATAATATTTTATTTAATAAAATGAAAAATCCTGCACAAATACTAAACCAGGAAGGGCTTTCTGATAGCCTTCATAAATCTGAATTGTTCTAGGCAAAGTGGATATGAAAGCAGCTGACAATTGAGGAACATACAAAGCTGGGCAAGGAAGCAAAGGCCGGATTCAGATCCTGGAGGACCTCATACACTTGGTAAGGAAACTTGGAATTAAGAAAGGGGAAGCCAGTGGAGAACTGCAGAGAGAACTGCGTTTAGATAGAACACTCTGGCTGCTTTTGGAAGATGAATTTTGAGGAAGCACAGATATTATATTGTTCATATAAAGACAGCAAACTGGAAACCCATGATAGCACACTGGAACTTCCATCCTATCTATATAGCTATATTTTTTTTTGTTTTGATTTGTTTTGTTTTGTTCTTTGCTTGCTCAGTGCTAATATGCACTGCATTTAACAAACTGAATTCACAATCTAAGCAATTAAAAAGTAGGAAATTTCACATACAATTTGGATTGTTGACTTCTATTGATAAATTGCAAGATCTGGTATTATAAACTTGCTTTTCTGGATGAGAAACAATAGTTGGGAGAAACTTGAGTGGCGGTTGCCCTTCAGAGTACGGGATAGTCTCCAACGTGATGTCCTGACCGACCTTCACGAACATATACTAAATCCCTGGGCCTGTGGCATATGCGTTGAGAACTTTCAGTATACATAACTTTTGACATGAGCAACACTTGATAAAAAATGGTCATAAGAAAGCATCTATCTGAGCCAGGAATGGAATTCTCATCAAATGCCCCAACTTAATGGCACAAAAATGTGGACTAGACAAGCTTTAGGTATAGGCAGGGGTAATGCCCATTTACACAATCATTTTAAACATTATTTTGACCTTGTTACAAAACCACACAATTTAACTTTGCCAGTAAAAGACCAAAATGTAGAACAGTTTCTTCCTGAAATTGCAAGATACAACTTTCCAAAAGGAACTATCATTTCAATTACAGTTCACAGGCAACTCCAAGGTAACTAGAATGGAATAAATCCACTCACCTCCTCCTTCGTTTGGCCCAGTGCTTCACTGAGATATGAAATATGTTGAGTTTCAAATGGAATTTCTCAAATGAAGCCACCAGCCATTACCCTTCCTACCCTTGTCAGAAGATCAATGTGCTAGACTGGTCATTAACTCCTCTTTTCCAGGACCCATATAATCTATGACTTCTACTTTTCTGAGTACTTATGTAATGGCTATTCACTTTACTAAGACTTTTAGCCAAAGAGAAATTATGTTATTATAGAAGGTGAAAGAGTAAAATAGAAAGGGCATATGCTTTATGTCAACTATACTGTACCCTTGGGGCCCTCTTGTGGAATTGTTACAGGCTACAGGAAGAATGTTTAACTCCTTTTAATGCTTTATGAAGCCTTTCATGATCTGCTTATCACACTATAGACCCTTCTCCAGACCCTTCTGCCCCCAACTCAGTCCCCAGTGGTACTTAACTGCTTTCATCTCCTCAAATACATCATGTTCTTCCTCTCTGTGTTCTGCGCACATTCTCCCCCCAACTGAGAACACTTTCACAACTACCCCTCCCATTTGCTGTGTATTATCTGTTATTGTTTAATGACTAAATCCTGTCTGACTCTTTTTCAACCCCATGGACTGCAGCCCACCAGGCTCCTCTGTCCTTGGGATTTCCCAGGCAAGAATACTGGAGTGAGTGGGTTGCCATTTCCCTCTCCAGGAGATCTTCCCAACCTGGGGATCCAACTCATGTCTCCTGCATTGGCAGGCAGATTCTTTACCACCAAGCCACCAGGGAAGCCCATATTATCTATTTGGTATATAATAATTAAGCAAACTTCACAGCTTTACACAAGTCATACTTATTATCTCATAGTTTCTGTGGGTGAGGAATCTAGAAACAGCTCAGCTAGGAGGTTCTGGCTCAGGGCTTCTTGTGAGGTTACAGTCAAGCTGTTGGCCAGGACTGCTGCACTGTGGGATAGAAAATCCGCTTCCCAGATGGCACGCTCATATGGCTATAGGCAGCAAAGCTCAGCTCCTTGCTAGCTACTGGCAAAGGCCTCAGCTCCTTGTCACGTGAGCCTCCTACATGATTGACTGTCTTAACAGCATGCCAGCTGACTTCTCCCAAAACAAGAGCCCTTAGAGAGAACAGGGCAAAAGCCTTGTGTCTTTTATGACCTCGTCTCTGAAATGAAACACCACTTTGGCCATATTCTTTTATTAAAAATAAGTCACTAAGCCTAACCTACACTCAAAGGAGGAAAATTTAGCTCCACCTCTCAAATTTCAGCCTGGATGATTATTTCCTGGGTTAGTTTTCTTAATTCTCTTAAGACTGGGCTGGTATCTCCCTGAGCTCTCAGGAGGTACCTCTCCTAAGAGGTACTACATTTTTGGAATCACTCCCTATTTGCTGGTCTGTCTTTTGCAGTAGAAAGTAAACAACTTGAAGACAAGGAGCGTGTCTTGCTCACAGTTGCTCCTCCAAGCCTGGCACAGTGTGTGGCCTTTGGTAGGGAGTCAACCAACGCCTGATGAAAAATAAATCATGCCATTCAAAGAGGCATTTTTCCTACTTTCCCACATAATAAGTAGAGGAAGAAATAAGTTTTATCATGCAGCTCCTGCTGTGCACTGCACTTTGTATACATATTTAGCATTTAGTGATTGATGGAACCTTTGGTAGAAGCATAATTATGTGGTGGAAAAGAATGAAGAATTGTACTTTTACACTCTCCTGACTTTTTATTACTGCAAAATCTTGGGCAGCTTATTTAGACTCTTGGAACTTCAGCTTCCTCTGGAAAAAATTAAAGGATACAATAATAATTGCCTTACCAACTAACATGGGTTTAGTGAAGATCAAATAAGACAATGTAAATGAAAAGGTACAAACCATAAAACATCATACAAATATAATACATAAATATTACATACAAATATAATACATAAATATTATTATTTCTCAAATTCCATAGAGTATGAATGACCCTGCCAAACATGAAAAAGGTGCTTCCACCTTTGGAAACTTAAATAAAGGTAAAACTCCTACCCCAGTGATAACTAATATTTTAATTCATTCAATATTGATGAGTTTCTACCATGTGTGTGTTCAACGCATAGCCCAGGTGCTCAGAAACCTTTGTGTCTTCAATTAAATCCAAGGCTGCTACAGAGTTTTCAAAATATTTTAGCATAGAGTTATTATAAGTTCACATGTAAAAATCACTGAGGAAGGTTGCCAAAACAGCAGTGCAAACAGTGGACTCGAGGCCTTAGTCATTTATTGAGTCAGATGTCTACTAATGCCTGCTTTTACTATGATCTTAGCTCTCCTCTCAGGGCAGAAAATGTTGTTGCCTGGCATTCAGCAAGTGCTTAATGTTGGTTGAACAGAATTAAATAAATGTCCCTTGTACAAGAATCACTGTTGCTATATCTCAATCACTATAAAGATGGAATGGTTGAGGTTTCCAATCCAGCTGCCTCATTTTGCAGAGAAAGAAATAGAAGCTCAATAGGTTAGGTCCCAAGATCATACAGGCAGGCAAGAGCATGGTTTAGACTCCAAATAAATCTTCTGATTCCCAGTTCTGTGCTGCTTCACCATGGTGTGCATTACCTTTAGCAAATACTGTGCTCTATTCTGGAGCCTATTAATAGAAATAGCCTTGCCACTGTCTCTGCACTGGTAAAATGATGAAAATAACACCAATTTACCTAAGAGGCTTGCACAAAGGACTGTAAAATAATATGTCAATAAAGTACTTAACAAATTTCACAAATTATTCCAATTATAGAGATTATGGCCAAAATTTATAAACAAGAAGCAAAGGTACATTAAATTTTTCAACAACTGGAAAACTTCAGCTTTAATGCAACAATTGAAACTGTCCATGAAAGGAACTCTGCCAAAGGGGAATGTTATAGTCCCCTTCTTGGTATAACAAGGCCTAGGGTGGGCAAAGTGTTCTAAGTACCACAGGAGGGAATTAGCACAGACTGTGCCTTCATTTTCATTTTCCTGATCATTATTTTCCTGATCTTTAATGCCTTTATTTTCCTGATCATTAAAGGACAACAGTATGCCACTAAAGAAAATACGTGCTTTATATCACATAGTCACTATACTGTGGGTCAGTTCTTCAACATCCACTATTCTGATGACTTTGAAGGAAGATTATTCACAATCCGCCTTAGTTTCCTTGAAAAGACGCAATACTCTGGAAGCTAATCTGGAAATACTTCAACCACTTCCCAATATCTTCTTCCAGCTATACTCTCATTACTTCCCTTGAACTCCTGATGTTGAACTTGCAACTCTTACATAAAATGGTAATATTCTTTATGAAGCATGATTAAGAGTAAATCATCCATGGTGCCTCTGGCAAATAATTAGCCATGCTGGGTCTATATCAGCTCTTTTAAAAGAATTTGGCCCTGAGGTGGAAACTGTCAAAAGACAGAAATTTGGTTTCCAGGAGAGTTACACTGCTCATCAGTCGACATAAAATGTGATTCATTTTATTAGGCAGAAAAACATTCACTGGTTCCATTTTCTCAGCTCTTTGGAGAAATGCATTCTAATCTGTTTTTCTGAGTTTCAAGTGATTAAACCTTCAATATGCCTGGCATTTTAGGAAAGAAGCTGAATTGAAGGTAAATGGATTTATTATGAGGGCTCTGCTACTAGCCATGTCATGCTTTAAAGCAAAATCAACACATGAAGTGGTGATAAAACAGTGTGGAGGTTAACACAAAATTTTTAACATAAGAACTTGGTTTAAAAGCAAGCCTTTCACTTGGCAACGCATGAACCAGGGATGAAAGATTAAAACTTGCTTATAAAATGCAGATAAAACACCTAACCTGATGGCAGCATTGAAAGGATAAGGGAAATAACTTGAGATCATTAATCCAGTGGCCACAACATACTGAGAGCTGAATAAACTGGTTCTTTTGCTGTTGCTGTTGCCCTGGGTCTTTACGTCTGGACATGGGCTTGCTCTAGTCGTGGAGAGTGGAGGCCACTCTGCTTTGAGATGCACAGGTTTCTCATTATGGTGGTCTCTCTTGTTGTGGAGTACAGGCTCTAGGCTCTTCAGCTTCAGTAGCTGTGATACACAGGCTCAGTAGTTGTATCTTGAAGGTCAGAGAGCGTGGGCTCAGAAGTTGTGATGCAAGGGCTCTAGACGCCCCAAGGCACCTAGAATCATCCCAGACCAGGGATCAAACCCATGCTCCCTGCATTGGCAGGCAGATTCTTATCCACTGCACCACCAAGGAAGTCCACCTTGTGGCTTTTATTATTACATGTAATAAAACCAAAGACCACTTATTCTTTAAATAGTGTTCCCTGCTCTTTAAGATTTCTATTAATGAACTGAGAACATTTATTCCTGTCCCTAAATTTGGGTCTCGACTATTGTTCAGACACAAAGCTCCGAACTTCGCGCGTATACATGGAAATAAATGTAAGCTCTGTCTCCTCTTTCATTGTGCACATTCAAGCATTAGTCTGAAAAGCTCTGTGATGATAAGAGTGGGGCTTTGAGCGTGCTGGGAATCTCTTCTAAAATGGTCCATTTACAAAATCCAGAGCCATACAGACCCAAAAACACTTCACAACAAATCCTCTTCCTTAGTCAATACAAATTTCAGCATTATGCAGAGAAAAATGCCAACAGAGTAAAAATCCTGGGTAATCTCATTCGATGATATTTTGTTAGCCAATTTAATTTGCTTTCCTCCCTTATGAATAAGCCTAATGACATAAGTATAATGCAGAATGAAAAATTACAATAGTACTTTTAGTGTCATGGCAAACAGCCGATTCCTCCAAAATAGGGTTGCCAGATAAAATACAGGATGCCCAGTTAAATTTGAATTTATGATAAACAACAAATGTATTTTTTAGTATAAGTATGTTCTAAGTAAGCCTTGGCCTCTGGAAGTAGACTTAGGAAAATCATCAAGGGTATTCTTTCAAATATACATTTGGGACATACAGATTTGACTGTGTGTCCTATATTTTTATTTGTTAAATCAAGCAGTCTTATTGCAACCAAACTGAATCATACTAACCTTTTAGTTACTTATCATACAATTCCTTGCTTATGCTCAGTTGCTTAGTCTTGTCTGAGTCTTTGCAACCCTTTGGACTATAGCTCGCCAGGCTCCTCTGACCCTGGGATTCTCCAGGCAAGAATTCTGGAGTGGGTTGCCATTTCCTCCTCCGGGGAATCTTCCCGACTCAGGAAATGAACCTGGGTCTCCTGTGTCTCGTGCGTTGTAGCCAAATTCTTTACTACTGAGCCACTGGAGAAGCTCATAATTCCTTGATCACCCTTCAAAAAATCACATTCTGAGACCTCTTTAGACATTTTCCAGTACTTCATTATTTTAGAGAGATGATAAAAATTATAGATTGGAAATTTATTAATGCAATCACTTTTGTAACTTGATTTTATATAATTACCACTTGTATTAATGATAACTTCATAAGAGGAAAGTATAAAAATACAGCTTAAGCATGCGAAGATAATCAAGAAGTAAATAGGCCAGTGTAGGCTTCTGGGAACCAGAGAAAGAGATGCTTTCCCCTATGATTGGAACCAGCTGGATTTTTTTTTTTAATTAAGGTCCTTGACCATTTAGACACGAAGAAACTTTCTGTTTCAAATCCTGGACAGGTTTCACCAATGATGTCAAGGCAGAGAACTGAATATTTTAGACCTGAAATGAAATCAATATCATGTCATCATAGACTGAAAGGTCAAACTTCACCCATGTTGATTTTGGACATGATCAGCTTCATTCCATCAAGGTTTTAAGGCTTCTGTTCTTCTGCCTTCTGTTGGATGATAAAGAGATGAGATGAAAAGGGGAAGTCGCTCAGTTGTGTCCGACTCTTTGCAACCCCATGGACTATATAGTCCATGGAATTCTCCAAGCCAGAATACTGGAGTGGGTAGCCTATCCCTTCTCCAGGGGATCTTCCCAATTCAGGGATCAAACCCAGGTCTCCCACATTGCAGGCAGATTCTTTACCAGCTGACCCACCAGGGAAGCCCAAGAATACAAGAGTGGGTAGCCTATCCCTTTTCCAGGGGATCTGCACGACCCAGGAATCAATGTGGGGTCTCCTGCAATTGCAGGCAGATTCTTCACCAGCTGCACTACCTGGGAAGCCTGATAAAAGATAAATTCTGAGAAATTCATTCCAAATCCCAGTGAACAGTCACAATGTGGTTTCTAAGGGTAGTTCCAACAGAGAATTTTATAGAATCTCCCTCTTGCAGGGAGGCCTCCTTGTGCATCTGAATTGTTCAGTGTGTGAGAGATTTACTCAGATGCAGCAGTGAGCCTCACCTGTGACCTTTGTTTGCTGAGGTTCCTCAAGCCTCAGGTGGGTAATCATCTTCATGACCTCTGGCCTCTGAACTTGTCACCGGAGGATTCCAAGTCCTGCATTTCCTGTACAGTCCCTAGTGGATTTTGATCCCAAATGAGTAAGACCCAATCCTTGACCTCAAAATTGCTGTGGGGTCAGCAGAGCTACTGTCTCAGTCATCAGCACTTCTCCATCCATGGTTGGTGTGATCTTTACCCATCTCCTGTGACACTTATCCTGGAAAAGGACCTCCTAGCTAGCCCTGCATGATCTATCTCAGGAGGGGGACATCTTTGTGGACCCCTCCCCAGTCAAGCCAGTTTATCTTTCCCCACAAAACAAATAAAAACAGACACACAGATCATTGAAACAAAACAGGCATCCCAGAAATAAACCCACACACATATGGACAGTTAATTTACAACAAAGGAACCAAGAACACACAATAGGGAAAGGATAGTCTCTTTAATAAATGGTGTGGGGAATACTAGACAGTCACATGCCAAAAAAAAAAAAAAAAGGAAACTAGACCACCGTGTTAGAAACTACCAATGGATGTCATCAATTATTTGTGCAGTGCACACAGGAGCATAGATTTTTTTGCCCTGACACTGTTTACAAAGTGAAGGGACATCCCCAGAGAAATGCCTAAGTTCCAATCCACTACGATTAATATTGCACAGAATACAGAGACTGTCTCTGATACTCTAATATGAGGAAGTCAAAACAGTCTCTGAAGAAAACCTTTCTAGAGGTTTCTTGAAGCTGCAGGGGTTGCTACAAAGACTAGGAAATCAATCCTGAACTCAATCTTTTAATTTCTTTTCATGATTACTGTTCTCAAAAGGAGGAAGCAATTAAAACTAATGCCTGTATGAGTTCCCTTTCCTCAAAATGAACATTGATCAGATTCTGTGTGAAAGGTCTGTAACATCTCTTCTGTAATTATTTTAAAATATATTAACAGGGATCTGTGTATTGCAGAACAAAGAGTTCTGTTTCTGCAGGACAAAAGTTCTGAGTTCTGACACCAGCTTCATCATTTACAACTGTGTGACTTGTTGAAATCATTTCTTCTAGCTGATTCTTTGTCTCCTTTGCAAAATGGACCCATTACTACTTCACAGGATTGATGGATTACTCAGATTATGCATGCTTAAGGCAAAGACTGTAATATACTTATAATAAACTATTATAATTCCTATTCAAGTTTTTACAAAATATAATTGACACAAGCCACAAAGATATCCGAATCACTGAGACTCAACATGAATATGTTATAATGCTTATTGTCATTATGATATGAAATAAACAGTACTCAAGGCATAAATAGCTTACATTATAAGCAAGGTTATTTCTTTCATTTTTAGATGGCAGCCAAAAAACAGAAATAGAAACATCTGAGACTCACTACTTAACACTAGACTTATTAAATAATCATACTTCCAAATGATCAAAAATGATCAGAAATTGAGATATGTTATATATAATTTGCCTTCCTTTTAAAAGCAATTTAATTTGCTATGTAGAAGGTCAATACAGTCTTACTATTTGTCATAAGAATTCTCTAGTTCACTTTTTTCCTCAACAGTTTCTCTGATGTCTCAACAAACTGTTTTATAGGAAATGTTCAATGTGGCAAATATTAATTTAGCCCTTGTCAAAGTTGTTATCCATGAACTCTGACATGTTTTTGGACCTTTTAAATTTCAGTTCAGATGGAGATTTAAAAATTCTATTGCCATAGTATAAATCTACCTTCAATAGCCCAAGTATTGGATGAATTGAGGTTATCCGGTAAGGCATGTGTTGTGCATAGGGAATAAATAATACTTAAGCAGACATGTAATGGTATCAGGCTTCATTTTTATTAGCCACCATAGTGTCATGAATTTCACAACACTATAAAACTTGGTTCTTCTTACAGCTCTGATTGGGCTAAACAACATGCTCACCTTTTATTTCAGATCATGAAACTGACAACATTTATATCCAGACCGATGCCAGAGGATATAAAATTTTCCTTAAGGGGGAGAAAAAGCCATCTGCTACCCTGTTAGAAGGGCTGGGCCAGCTGCATGTTCATAATTGTCATCTGTAATTGCTAGATGGAAGGGAAATGAGAAATTACCTTTTTGAGAGAGGCATGAAACATCAACAGAATCTTTTGTTGGCTCAGAAAGCTACTACTTCAGAGGTTTGTTTTGTTTTTAACTTCTCAGGGTTACCTAGAACAAAAAGGAAAATACAATCAAGGATGAAAAGATATCTTTATGAAAACAAGCCCAAGTTTCTTCTGACAAACATTTCTTTGCCCTCTTCTTTCTTTATAAAGCTAAGATAAATGCTGCTCATTCCACATTCAACCAATATTTATTGATCAGCTAGTAAGTTTCTTTCATTCTTCAAGGCACAGGTAAAAGTAGATAAGGCTCACTCCCTACAATCAAGGAGCACAGTGTCTTTGGGAAAGAAAAATGTGTAACCAAGCAATCGGAAAACAATAGGATACTATAGAAAAGGCTTTCTGAATGCTATTGGAACACAGATGCCTAAGTGATTTATGTTGCTAGAGTTTCAATAAGGATTTCAGAGGAAGCAACATTTAGTCTAAGCTTTGAAAGTTAAATAAAAGACAAGAAGATGCTATTCTAGAAAAAAGAAACTGATATGTAAAAACACAGACGATGAGATAGCACAATACCCTTAAGAAATAACAAGTAATGCAGCCGAACCCTTGAAGAACACAGGCCTGCACTGTGTGGGTTCATGTAGATGCTGCCTTCTTTTCCATAGTAAATACTACAGTACTACAAAATCCACAGTTAATTGAATCTGAAGATGTGGATCCATGGGTAGGGAGGAACTGGATAGGTACAGAGGGCCGACTGTAAGTTACTTACTGATTTTTGACTGCAGAAAAGGTGGACTCCTCTAAGCCCTGCCTTGTTCAAGGGTCAGATGTAATTACATTTGTCTGGATGGTAGTTTTCATGGAAGAGATTATTGACTTTCACCTCTCTCTGAAGAGACCAGCAAAATAACCTGTTTGATCAAACAAAGACAAGTTTATTGTTTACTGCAGGAACAGGGGCCACTTAAGACTTTGACAGAATTCAAACTGTTTTGTAAAGGGGAAGTCAAAGCAGCATCTGTAAGGTTTTAAGGTGTAGTTTAAGGAATGTATTTTATTTTTTAAGTCTCCTCCCTTTTATTTGACTTATCAGAAGCATTTGACTCGGCTGTAGGGCATGTCTTTTAATAAGGGAGTCTGGTTGGTAATGAACGAAGTTTATAACGTAATAGTATACGATAAATGGATAAGGTAAAGGGGAAACTTTGAAGAAAGTCTTTGAAGAGTAAATAAACATTTGATGAGCCCAGTTGAGTGATGCATTATTTTGAGAACATGCTATATACCTGATGAGGATAAATCTACTGTTCTGATCAGCAAATTCAAAATGCTGAAGCTAAAACTCCAATACTTTGGCCACCTGATGAGAACTGACTCATTGGAAAAGACCTTGATTCTGGGAAAGACTGAAGGCAGGAGGAGAAGGGAATGACAGAGGATGAGATGACTGGATGGCTCACTGTTTCCATTGTTTCCCCATCTATTTTCCATGAAGTGATGGGACTGGATGCCATGATGTTAGGTTTTTGAATGTTGACTTTTAAGTTAGCTTTTCACTCTCCTCTTTCACTTTCATCAAGAGGCTCTTTAGTTCCTCTGTGCTTTCTGCCACAAGGGTGGTGTCATCTGCATATCTGAGGTTATTGATATTTCTCCTGGCAATCTTGATTCTAGCTTGTGCTTCATCCAGCCCAGCATTTCACATGATGTACTCTGCATATAAGTTAAATAAGCAGGGTGACAATATACAGCCTTGACGTACTCCTTTCCCAATTTGGAACCAGTCTGTTGTTCTATGTTAGGTTCTAAGTGTTGCTTCTTGACCTGCATACAGATTTCTCAGGAGGCAGGTAAGATGATCTGGTATCCCCATCTCTTGAAGAGTTTTCCATCATCTTCGTGGATTTGAAATAGCTCAGCTGGAATTCCGTCAATAAATAGATGGAGTTTGAAATAGAACTTGGGGATGAATTATGACAATCCTTACATGCCATCTTGAATAATTTTAAATGGGCAAGGAAAGGAGAGGGAGTAGTCTAGACCCCATGTAAAAATGCTTTGAAAAACAGAAATATTTAATTCTTATAGTAATCTTGTAAGAGATATTAGCTCCATAGTCCAAATGATAATAAGACGTAGATTACTTATACCTAAAAAGTAATCCTTGTCCAATGTCTTCTAAGGAATTAAGGAAGCCAGATTTCAAATCCAGTTCTAGTTGATTCCAAAATCAGTTTGATCTTTCCTTTACCCAATTCTGTTTGTAGTAGACTATAAGGCAGAGATGAGAAATGAAAAGATTTTTCTAGAGAACCTGACTAATTAAAGTGTGGATGCGTGGTCTACCTGGTTGCTTATTAGAAATGTAAACTGTTCAGGTTCACCACTGAATCAAAATCTGCTACTAGGTGACCGCTATGCACTTGGGCATTTGAAAGCACTTTTAGAAGACTCTGCAGCGTTCTTAAGTTGCCGTCACCATAACAGTAACTCATGTTGCACAATGGAATTTTCTGTAGCCCTCTAGCTTCTAGTCCTGTCCTTTTATTCCCCCTTATCTTCCTCAAATGTGATAAGAAACAAAAGAAACAGAAATCTTGTTAGCATAATATCCTATAAAAACTACTATTGAAGTGCAGCCAACAGAGCAAGAGAAATACTGCTCTATTGCACGTATTCCTTAAGACTAAAAAACATGAGCTTATTCCTGGTTGGACAGTGACCTGGAGCTCCTCTCCAGGGCAGAACTAAGACAGTGGATTAAGTGATGACGGAAGGGACAGAAAGGTGGAAAAGACCAAAGATGAGAGGAAGAGGCAAAAGGGGAAAAACAAAGATGGAGAATTCAGATTACCAGCTACCACAAAAATGACATTACCATGGATTTTTTTTTCCTTTGGAAAACAAATGCTTTATCATCTGAATCCATGCATGCTGGCAATTATAAGGTCATATCATTTCCTTTCTAATAACCATCTGAATCCACACTATAACAAAATTTTTTGCCACTTTCTTCATTTACTCACTCATCAATATTGATTTTTTTAATGACCAATAATTTGTCAGACACTGTTCTAGGCAAGGAGATACTTTAATTAACAAGATAAGTGTCTAGCTCCTTGGTGTTTATGTTCTAGTGCAAAGGAGAGACAGGCATTAAAGAGAAAAAGAAAAGGTCAGCCATTTAAAGAACTTCTCTAAATTTAATTATAAATAGGTATCTAGACTATGAGGACAGTGACATTTGAAATCAGTACTTTGGTGGGTAAAGTGGGCAAAGCCTGGAAAGCTGCACATCTTACGGAATGCTGCAGCACCATGCTTTCCATCAAGGCAGCACACGATCACTGTGGGGTGATCGTCTTGGCGCTGATGGCAGGTGAGAAAGCTGTGTTCCCAGCACTATTCAAGCATTTTGTAATATTTCTCAGTTTCTTACCATAGGTTTTCTTTGGGGCTCTACATATAAGGGAGAGAGAGACACTTTTGCTCTGAATTCCCCTGCTTTCAGATCCCATTGTCCAAATTCCTCTTGTAGATTTTCTTTCTCAGTGTGAACCATACAAGAAAGTATGCCATTGTCAGGGAGGTATAAATTTCTGCATCCACCACTCTTGCGTTCTTGTGGATGGACTAATAATGAAATTGACATAAGACAGACTAACAGGAGAATAAGAAACAAATTTCAATTTATGCATGTGGAGGTCTCATAGAAATGGGATCTAAAAAGTAGTCAAAACAGGTTTTTCACCCTGCTTTCTCTGGGAGTCTTATTAATGATAATTGACATTTGTATAGTGTGTAACAGTTCACAAAACCTTTTCTTACACTGTATTGCATTGCTTTTATATCTTACAGTTAAGAAAATGGATATTCAAAGACAATAGCACACTTCCCAACCTTTCTGTGCCCAAGAACTAAATGCCAAGTCTTCAAACTTCAGACCTCTTGTTTTATCCACTACTCCAATGCTAATATTCCATCATTGCTAGTCTCTGTCCCCCTTCACTTCTCCTTCTTAGGCCTCCCCATCTCCTCCCCTCTCCTTCTCTCCTCCTAATGGCTTGGATATTTTTAAGGCTGAAGGAAGATAAATATGAAGTAGCCATTTTTAAACAACCATTACATTAGTGTACCTTTCATTTTCATTGTCTTCTTTATGACAACAAAATGCTTATTTTTCCTCCATCACCAATTTTTATAAATATAACATTGTTAGTAACTCTCAACACAAATCATAGATACTGTTGTTAGTCCTACTGACACTAAATAAGACTGATTAACTGTGACTTCAGGTTTCAAAATAAACTCGGTTTTATTCTTTTACTTTTTATTATTGTCATGTACCAGCATCATTTATAAGTCATATCAGGAGCTAAGTTTGGCACTGAAAGAAAAAATATCCACACACATCTCCCTGAGCACTTTGAAATATATTGTCAATGATAACAAAAAAAGTCATTCAAGAAAAAATATTTGCCTCCTTAGGAAACTTTTCTTTGATATATGATATGATATATGATATGATTCTATGAGTCAATATAGGTATTGACTATTTGAGGCAAACTTCTCACTGAAATAGATACAATAAAGTAATCCATAGAACTAATTTTGGCAATGGTGAAAAAAATAAAATATTAACAATTATCTACGTACAAATTTTACAGAAAATCCCTGTGGGAGTATCATTATCACTCATCTTTTTAGTACAAATATGCTACTGGAAAGAGACAACATTAGACTTCCTAGGGAAAGTTGTTTTAGTTTAACACAGAAGTCTCAAAACTCTTTCTTTCTTTTATGGTCTCCCCCATATTCTGTCTTATGTTTATGATTGCTTGTCATAGTTCTCCAGTTTTATTGTAAGTTTCATTAGGCCTGGGACATTGTTCTAGACCAGTGCTTCTCAAATCATTTGTGAAGAAAAACCATTTATATGTGTATACAAAGACCAGTATTTTGTGAAATATAATAAAAATGAGTTACCAGAAATTTAAAAACAGGGATATATAAAGCATGAGTCCCAATTTTGTTATTATATGCAATAAACAAAAAAATACTTTTTCAAAATGCTTCAAAAGTTTCTGAATACTTACTTTCATTTTTTGTGCCTAAACCCATTGCAGATCAGTAAACAACAATTCACTGCCTAGCACTGGTTTAAGGACTGCACCTTGATTGCTCCTCAGAATGAGAACCCAGCATCTCTATTTTCAGCCTCACCTATGAGCCTGGTAGAAATACAATCACAGGCTTTATCTCACATCTATTGAATCAGAACTGGTACATCGAGGTTTGAGAAACTCTCCTGGATCACTGAGACTCCCTTGCATTATTGAACTCCAAGTTTTCCAGAAAGCAAGTGTTCAATCTAAAGTCTATTAAACTGTCTGAGAGTGGAGACTCCCCGGAGAGACTCCGTATGTGACTGTTAGTGCATCTGGCAGGGGATTTTCATTTTATTGGGATCCTGTAACCTTGTTGATTAACTACTGAACAGTTTTATATGTCCACTCCCACTACCAAAACCATGCATTTCTATAGAAATAGATGATTTCATACTTTTAAAGTAAAGTAGTATTATCATTTATATTCTTAATGTATGTGTATGGGGTGTGTCTATGTGCATGTGTGTTTATCAGTGTGAAGTATGTACGGAAGGAACATAATTCTAACAATGAACAGTTCGCTGTTTGTGTTTCATTAAGTCAAGATTAAAATTAATAGAGATAGATTTCAAAACTGCAGTACATATTACAGTGAAAGAAGATCAGCTTTGAAGTCCAAAATGCTGGGTTTTTGTCTATTCCGTATTCCTTTCTTTAGTCAAGATTCTCTCTTTGTAAAATGGAATTAGAATTCTGGTTCTGTAGGATTACTGTAAGGTTAAAATAATTCATATTAGGCACTATTATGACACCTCTTACAATGTCAGTAGCCAATAAACTTCGTTCTTCTGGAAAGAAAGAAACTAGCTTAAAGTTTTTATTCATTTCTTAATAAGGCTGTTCAAAGAACTGAAATGCATACACTGAAGTTAATGACCATAAAGTGTATAAAACAACTCCAATATGGAAAAGAAATTCAATTTGGTAGAGAAACAAATAGTTGTTTCTTGAATACTCGTTAAGTTTACAATGTCTGTTGCTATGTTATCATGAGGTGTAGATGCTCAACAGTTCTCTCTCCATGGTAAAACTGAATACTCTGCCTAATATGAATGTGACATGTGCCCATGGGATCTGTTGCAGCACCTCACTTGTAAAAGATGCCCTGGAAATGCTTCTAGAAGAAACTGTGAACTCCTTGCTGTCAGGGACCATGTTTTAATCTTCTTCTTCTATGGTCCTCTCATCCGTTTCACATGGCAGAGTGTCCCACCCAGTGTGCGTCTGTGCTCTGTTGAGCCACACATGGTCTGTAGGTGTACAGAGATCTTGGCACCCTAACCCGCAGGTCAGGCAGGCAGGGCCCAGGAAGCTACAAAAGCCTCCTTCCATTTTCCAAAATCACAGTGTCCAGATACAAAAAAGTCGGGAGATGTGGGTCTATCCTATCTTCTTTCCTAACTAGAATCACTGATACATGTTTTCCCCTATACAGAAAATCCTTTTAAATGGGACCTGAATTTTACCCATCACTGTGTTACCTCCACTTCCTAGTGAAAGTCGCTCAGTCATGTCTGACTCTTTGTGACCCCATGGACTATACAATCCATGGAATTCTCCAGGCCAGAATACTGGACTGGGTAGCCTTTCCCTTCTCCAGGGGATCTTCCCAACACAGGGATTGAACCCAGGCCTCCTGCATTGCAGGAGGATTCTTTACCAGCTGAACCACAAGGGAAGCCCAAGAATACTGGAGTGGGTAGCCTATCCCTTCTCCAGTGGATCTTCACAACGCAGGAATCGAAGCAGGATCTCCTGCACTGCAGGCAGATTCTTTACCAACTGAGCTCTCAGGGAAGCCCCTTCCTTCCTCCCAGACAAGTACAAAGCAACTTTCAATGAATTTGGGTAAATTCTCCTCAGTTACTTTTATTGTAAACTTGATCCTTTTCTCTAATTAAATGCCTTTTCTTCCACTACTTTTTCAGATACATCATACTACAACTTTAGTACACATGCTGTACTAAAATTATCACACATAGTGAAATGTTAAAGTTTTCCTTGTTCAATTTAATCTTTAAGAGAGGAAGCCTCAGTTTGGGACTGTGTGATGTTAACATCTTCTCAGTCTCAAGATATTTTCCCTATTTAACAGCAGGAATATAGGATCTCAAGTGTTTTAGCGGGCAATAGTCTCTAACTGTAATTTGATAACTGTTTTATTTTCACTGTATTTGTTTTCTTTTTTTAAGCAAAAGATTAGTTTTTTCATTTATAGTAAATCAAGCTACTTTTAATACATTCTCATTTAAGTAGTAAGATTAAAATTTTTAATTCATGCACATAGCACATTTGAGTGTATTGATATGGTAGATACATTTAAGTTATATGAAAATAACTGATTTTATAGAACACCAGTGTAGTAGAAAGGGTATTGACTTTTCAATCTGAAGACCTATCATTAGGCAACAGCTTTGTCAGTTACTCAAGCAAAGTCTTTAAACTTCCTTAGACACACAAGTTATCCTCTTCATCTATAGCACAGAAATTATAGCTACTGCCTGAAATAGCATTTCTTGTGGATTAAATAAAAATTTCTGTGAAAGAACTTAGTAAACTAAAATGAGTTATATGACTTAGTATATTCTTTTTATGAACACATCATAATTGACATTTCATGTGATAATTTATATAATGTCCTACAATTCAGAACTTGGTTCTATAATTTAGAACACTGTATATCATTTATATAATGTTTTACAATTTATACATGTTGCAAGATGCATGAGCTTATTAAATTTTAAGAATTTGGACACAACATCAAAAATAACAATGGTTTTAAAGACTTTGTAGAACCTTGCAAATCTTAATAACATCAGCATCAGGTTTATTTCAAGATTTCTTATATTTTAGAGTTAGCTAAATACAACTAACAGAGACAATTGGAAACAAGCTATATAAATAAGTGAGGCCCCAAGAAACTGCAGGCAATTGAGTAATTCCTTCCAGTGGCTGGAGAAAAGCAGTCAGTACTCTGAGGAGAGGTGATTAGGGGAATGTGTTGAGGGGCAGGCTGACCTTCTTTGAGCCCCAGAAATGTAACTATGGTACCTTAGGGACAATGTTGGGAAGCAGGAAAAGAAGAGAATCTATGGGACTGTAATTGGTGGGGAGCCAGGCTGTGTGCTCCCAAGCAGCCTGCCAAAGTACACAGTCTACTGTAAACTGAGGCTTCATGGAACTTGGAGGACGCTGGTCTCCTAATGGTTCCAGTTCACATACTTCAAATAGCAAGTAGGAAAAGTGGGGAGAGTTGGACTTTCTGGGAACCCTACAAGAGAAAGTCATCTAGGCTCCCACAGGCTTGATTTCACTGTGGACGCCTGATGGATTTGTGGCACCCAGACACCAGAAAGGAGTATATATTTGAATTTCACAGCAAACACTCTCTGCTAAATGGCATATAGAATGTCAGATGGGGCTCTAAACAAACAATAATCATAGAAAGAAATACCATTCCTCACCTTTGCAAATCAATAGTGACAAAGTTCCCCGATCTTCCTGAAGTTTGTGTAAAAGTTTTAGAACTTACAAATCCAAGCATGTGTCAATACATTATGCTACTAAATAGTCTATATTTTAAGCTTGAATGATCTCAGCCATGAATATTATTGTACTATCAATTAGACTAGCAGTATCAAAAGACATTCCTCATGCTTAAGGTTTATTGGCCAAGGGAGTACTTCTCAAAATGTGGTCCAGGAATCCCAGAAAGTCCTCAAGACCCACTCAGGGGATCTATAATGACAAAACTATTTTAATAACTCTAAAATGCTATATTCCTTTCTCTCTCATTCTCTCATGAGTGATCAGTACTGTTTTGCAGAATCAACATGAAGTGTGATGACATACAAATTGAATTCAAAAGCAGATAGGAGAATTCAACTATAATCTATTAAGCCATCAGTGAGATTTGCACAAACATTAACTTTCTGGGCTAATTTTTTAATGAAAAATGCAGTTACTTTTCATTTAAAAAATGTTATTTATGCTAAGTCAGTTTACATCTACTCAACACATAACGAAAATTTTCTCATTTTTAGTTTTTAACATGGACTCCAGAAATAGATATGTAACACACAAACCACAGATGTTTAATACACATAGCACACACTTTGGGATCCTCATAAAGGGGTCCTGAGGTCAAATAGTTAAGATCTACTGGAATAAGCTCCTAAGCTATCCATTCCTACAGTAATAATTTTATCTGTGGCTTGGATTTTTGGGTACTGGCTTAAGGAAAGGCAATTCTATTTGTGATTTCAGTTAGGAAGCAGCTGAGTTAACATTTGTGAATATAAGCATAATTGCAGAACACCCAAAGAAAAGTCTTTTTCTACCAGTTACTGATTCGCTCTGCCCATCCTGAGCTCCAGGACATTCACTGCAACATATCCTTTGGGACTTATCTGTTAGCTATCAAGCTATAGCAACACTTGAGAAGTTTTCAGATCTGGGACTTTAAAATAATAACCAAAGTTTTGATTAGAAATGCCTCAGCCAGTAGTATGGTATGAAAACTGGAAACAGCTTTCTCTACAATTGTAATAGGCCAAATTACACATATCAAAAATACAAATAATATGCAGTGGAGTTCTGCCAATGACTGGAATTCTTTCTCACTAGAAACTAGTGAATGCTTAGAAGGGAGGATCATGCAATGGTGAAGAGTTCAGGCCCTAGAATCAGGCAGAGCCGGGTTTGACTATCATGTCCCACACTTGTCAACATCACGGCCTGGGGAATGTTAGTTAATTTTAATTTTTTCTGTAAGGCTTTGTTTCCTCATCCATACGGTGAGAAATACTTGTAATAAGAATTTCATTTCACAGAGTGATTTGGAAATTAAATGAGACACATTCATGCACATGATTTCATTTAACCCTCACAGCAACTTTAGGATATAGGTGCTGTCATTTTTTCATTTGACAGTCAGGGAAACTGATATTTAGAAAGGTCAAATAATTTTCCAGAGATTATAATTATCAGTGGCAAAGCAGGGATTTGCTTTTGTCTGCCCTAACTATAAACAGTCATATCACTGTGTTTTTCTTAATCACAAAAATTAGAAAACTGCAAGCTTCTCTTTCTCTTGTCCACAGTCTTTAGCCCAATAGCTAGCTTTATGTGAAATACACATAAGCTAGAGTTTTTTGTAAGGCAGGGCAAGAACACTTGAGTGAGCTCAGTATAGGAAAGGAAGGGAAGAGGTATTTTACAATTGCCCAAAATATGGGAACCGACAGCCCCTATTTTGTACACACATATTCTACACATTCCCTTTAGTATGTTCTGGAAGAGGGTTGAGTCTTTGTGACAGATACAAGTAAATATTGGTTTATATACTAAGTGATAAATGATAAATGGTCTTAAGAAAGAAAAAAATGACCTCCCCATAAAAAGCTCTCACTGAAACATTCTATCTGAAACGGCTTGAAGCAGTGCAGGCTCACTCTTGATACACTGCCAGGTCAACAAGCTGAGGACTGGATACCCTAGAGCTGAAATTTTCTGGGCTTTACTATTGTAATGCTGATACAGAATAGCTGTGAGTGTTTCCCAGGTCTTGCTATTTCAGGAGCAATTCTATTTGGAGGAACGTAGTTCCATTTATATTCCAGACAAGTTTAAAAAAAAAAAATTGATGCCTTTAAAGAAAAGTTTATGGTAAATTCAGAATAATAGACGAGGTGTTACACAGTTAGCAGCTTATGAATCTATTTACATTTGGGGCTATATACAGCCAGGGACCTTTTCCATTTCCAAACTGGCAATCTAAAATTATAAATAAATTTTTTACATTCAATCTCTGTGGTTCCCGCTTTTCTCTTAGCTGGATAACAGGAATTACTTACAACTCAAATCATCTATTTCCTGGAGGTGTCTTCCCCTGTCTCTCTCCCCCGGTATTTCAGTTATAAATGTAACAGCTGCATGAATTAGGTTGAACCTGACTAGGTCATGCTTCAGACTTGAAGTAAGAACTCAGAAATTAATTGAGGCCATAACCCATGAGTCAGACTCTTCTTCAGCTCAGTAAACCATAATTTTGATTTTATTCTTCCACTGAGATAGAAATAAGAAATCACAGCTGTCCATGAAAAGTTGGTAGTTGATGTTCCCCTTGTTATTACTGCCTAGATCAATATTAGGAGCTGCTTCTGTCTTACTTGGGTTACTTCTGCTATTTGAATTACACTGAAGTTAATAATGGGTCACAAGAGGCCAACTGCAATAAGCTGCAACTTCAGTTTTCCATCTTGCATTCAGAGGACAGCATAGTTCAAGGCTGTGGAAATGATAGGCTTATGCTTTGTATTTCTTCAACACCTTTCAACCAGCAGTAGAAAATGACCCTCTATTTCTCTTTGATTTCACCTTTTAGAGGAAAGAGAAATGAGACATCATGGTTTTCCTAAGATTAGATTTTAGCTTATGACTTCACACTTTCTAGTTCATTTGCACAGAATTTCCCCAGAGGAAAAATAATGATCAAGATGTGTTATTTATTTGAAGTCAAATGTTCTCTGAGAACAAAACAACAAAAGGTGTACAGTGTTATAAGTAGAATTCACTCATGTGAAGCCTTTTGGTACTCAGGCTATTTGACACAATGAAAAAGTACATGCTTGATCCTGTAGGATTCCTTTGAATAATCACTTCTACTGCACACCAAATGCCACATAAAAATAAAAATGTCAACATGCTCATTCCCACTTTACTTGTCCCAGTCCATTCCTCTGACATTGTCTTACCCTTGACATCGCATTGTTTCTAACCCTCCTATTTTCATTCACACTTCACTTTTCAGAATTGACCCTCAACACCATCTTCCCAAGTTCAAGCCTGCTGCCCCCATGAAGATGATTTTAATTTTTATTCTTCCTCTAGCAATGCTTGTCATCTTGAATAAATCTTAATAAATATGTGTTCTCCTTTCAACATTTCATTTTTTCAAAATTAATTTTGTTGCAGCCAAAACAGTAGAATTAACAATACATAATAAACTATTATACATACACACACTTTAAGTTATAAGAAATAAAATTTATTTTGGCAGATAGTGTTAAACAAAACTGAACTTGCATGAACTAGTAACATAGCTCATCATTGTTAATTTGGTATGTGTGACACATTTTCTTGTTTTCTTGTGTTTTACTAAGTCACCATAACCTAAACTCCCTTATAAGACACATGCTGAAATTTAACTTTACTTCTTAGAAGGAGAAAGAGAAAGAAAAGGAAATAAAGACAAACATAAACCTATATCAAATAAGTGTCTTCTGAGCTAAAATTCCTTTGGGGTTCCCAAATGGTTAAAAAAAAAAAAAAATCAAAGGTTTAGTTTACAAATTTAGAGGTATCAGGGTAACTGCTGTCTGGTTTTGTTACTGAAATTTTAACTCTACCATCACCACTAGTATTTATCTCTAATCCACATTTTGTCCGGCACTGTTTTCTGACGTGTGGGAACGTAGAGCCAATTAGGAAATTTTCCTGACTTCTCTTACCTCCTATTGGATCTTGGAAGCTCACAGCAGCAACTTTGGGTTTTATTCTAAGCCTCATTATTCTGCTAAGAGCCATGGCTGTTTTCATCTCAAGCAAAGGCAATTCTTTCTCAGGACTGACAGCTAACAGTTGGTAGAGACCACACTCAAAAATCAAGCTCTATCACCTCTTATTAATAGAAAAGATTTTAGAAAAGTACAAACATGGATTCAAATTTCAGACCTGATCTTTATTAATGATATGGGAACCACTTCTTCATCTGTAAAAGCATTTCTTCATGTGCCTATCAAAATGCCTGACATTTGCTATGTGCCAAAAATAAAATACTCTGTCAGTGACTAAAGGACCAAGACATGCTTTCAGTGTCTTCTGCATCTAGAGTTTTTAGGCCAGTACATCATCCTTCTATAGGAACAGAAAAATCACTTCATTTTAGAGACAACTAAGCACTTTCCTCCACAATAAAGCCCAGAATTCAAGCGTATCCAAGTTTTCATCAGAATATTCTAAATGGACCAATGTAAATGGGAGGGTTTGTCCCTTGCATCAACAGATCCCTCACTTATCTTGCATTTTTATTAAATTAGAGAAGCACCACTTTCATCTTCTCTACAGCCAGGATGGAAAGTTTAGTAATCCCATCAAAATTACTCCAGGACGTGTTTCCTGCACTTCCAACTCATTCTTCATGGGTTTAACTGATCCAAGATCAAAGGCTCAACACAAATTACAATTTTTTTCAATGCTAAGTAATCCAAGGAAGGTTTTTTCCTAAACACATGATAAATCTGATCGTAATGCTGTCTCTCTGGAATCAATCTGACAGTAACCAAAAACAGACCGAGAGGGAACTAGATTGCACAAGGGAAAGAACCATGAGCAAACCTTCATAGGTCTTGGTTTCTATCTACCCTTTTGAAAAGCTGCCACGAAGCAGGATGAATGAGTCAGAGTCTTAATAATCTAGCTCACATTTCCATCTATAATGACTTGACTGTATCTGACACTCTCTGATTCAATAGGTTTTATTAGAAAAGAGAAGCTATTTGTGTAAGATGCCTTATTTTTTTCTCCAAGTCATTAAGTATAAATAGAACAATGACAGCAAATGCTTCTGGAATTAGGTTTTCATGTGTGTTTGAGTTAAATAAACAATTCACTGCAGAAAGTGAGTCATCCCCTTTCCTTTATTATCTTTAATATTTTGCACCTAAATTCCATAGCTATCCATAGAGGAGGTCATGTTACAAAGGAAAATCTTTTTTTCTTCAAGTTTTATTGAGATATAATTTATACCCAGAACTGTATAAGGTGTATGGCATAATGATTTGACTCACATGAATCATGAGGAAATCACCACAATAAGTTTAGTGAAGATCCACCATGTCAGATAGATATAAAATTAAAGAAATATTCAGTGTTCTAGCTGTGTGCAGAAGAGGAATACAGCACAAAGTAACAAATTGGGTCCTGGTGGGAAGTGGTGCTCCTCAAAGTCCTTCAGAGTATCTAACACAGATCCTTATGGTGAGTAGCTGCTCAATAAATAAATGTAAATGGCATAAGAAAATGATCTGGTCCCCGATATTGTATGCCCATATTGAGAAGTTTTAGTTAGAAAACTCTGCAACTTTTTAACATTACTTTGACACCCTTTAAGAGGAAACAGAGGAGCCAGTTTTGTATTTATATTAGCAGGGGCAATTAACCTCACTCGAACAACATTTAAAAAAAGGAATTCAGTTTTTACACTGCGTTCATATTTAAAAGCCGCTACACATAGATTCTTCCAATTTTCATATTCAAATAACATTTTGGGGGGGAGAGAAGCAACTCTGAGTAAATGTAAAACAAAGAATACTCCTTATGTAGCACAATTTTTCTATAAAAATTATAGGAATTTAAGGCTGGAATTTTAATTAGGCTAAATACATGAAAGAGCTTAAAATAATGGAGATCAAGGCAAGATGTGAAAGGCATTATAAAGACACATGAACTTTTCCATCAAGGTATCTGAAATCTTAATAAGAAAATAAGATGTGACAAACACATATCCAGAGATAAAATGTAAACTGCACATCTTAGACAGTTTCACCTATTTCTGGTGACAGCAATATGGGCCCTCCCTAAAGTTTATTTACACATATAATAGAGAAACCTGCTAAGAAGTAAAAATGATTCATCACTTTAAGATTGCCAAACATGGAACTTCTGTATAAACATGGAAGATTAAGCACATTAAATGCAATTAAGCACATTCATAAGTGCATTCATTGGGATCCCTCCCACTAATATGAGTCATAGGATTCTGTTTAAAGATACGAACCCCAAAATTTAGGGAAAACAGAAGGCAAACCTACAATAATACAATTACGGAAGATGAAAACAGATCTGAAAAAAAAATCCTGAATCCTAAAATAACAATTAGGAATGCTACAAAATAACCTAACTTACAATTCAAAATGTCCCCCCAGTTTTAGGAACTGTGGGCAAAGCAAAGTAGAGAGAAAATTACTAAAGTGAGAGGATTTTTGAAAATCTGCTTGGAGAAGTTAGAGCCACAAATTCTTTCTCCACTCTGATCAGCCATATGACTATACCACCTTCATGCTCATGAACACCTAGAGGGATTTTTCATTCCTTCTCTTCTCCTTTCTTTCTTTTTCCCTAAGAGGTTAGAAAATAGGATCTCTGAGTTACAGACAATAACAGAGAAAATGACCAAATGGATGTAAAGTGGATTTTGAGCTTCCTGTCCTCTTACCCCAAATTGGCTGCAGATGTTGGCAACAAGATCTTTACCTTCCAAGCATAAACTGGAAACGACCTAAGACAAAATAACAGAGAACTCCTCTCAAGTGGTGCTAGAGTTAAAAGAACCCACTTGCCAATGCAGGAGACATGAGAGACAAGGGTTCGATCCCTGGGTCCAGAAGACCTCCTGGAGGAGAGCATGGCAACTCACTCCAGTATTCTTGCCTGGAGAATCCCATGGACAGAGGAGCCTAGCAGGCTGCAGTTCATAGGGTCAAAAAGAATTAGACATAACTGAAGCAACTTAGCACACACCTCTGTATTACATCTTAGGTTAACAACAAGCACTAAAAAACAGTCAATAGCAGCCTACCGCGTGGGGAGGGCCAAGAGTATGGAGACAGACCCAGTAAAACCTAAAACAGAATAAAGCAAAAAAATTGAGAAAAAGCAACTCCATGATAAGAATAAGATAATCATAGAGAAACTCAAAGCAGGCTACACACAAGAGAGACCACTGTAAGAGTAAAACCCAAACAATTAAAATCCTATCTGGACTAAATTTCCCACGGGAATGGCCACTGCCCATTAGGAGAACTACTATCTCAGACTGCTCCTCTATATACCATGTCAGCATTCAATGAGACATTATGAGACATGCTAAAGCCAAGGAAAAGCAACCCACTGGCAAAAGGCAAATCAATCAACCAAGACTCAGTGATAAATTAGATTATGTATCTATCTACTTCTGTTGTTGTTCAGTCACCAAGTAATGTCCGAAACTTTGAAACTCCACAGACTGCAGCACGCCAGGCTTCCCTGTCCATCACCAACTCTCAGAGTTTACTCAAGCTCATGTCCATTGAGTCGGTGATGCCATCCAACCATCTCATCCTCTGTCATCCCCTTCTCCTTCTGCCTTCAATCTTTCCCAGCACCAGAGTCTTTTCAAATGAGTCAATTCTTCATATCAGGTGGCCAAAGTATTGGAGTTTCAGCTTCAGCATCAGTCCTTCCAATGAACACCCAGGACTGATTTCCTTTAGGATGGACTGGTTGGATCTCCTTGCAGTCGAAGGGACTCTCAAGAGTCTTCTCCAACATCACAGTTCAAAAGCATCAATTCATCGGTGCTCAGCTTTCTTTATAGTCCAACTCTCACATCCATATGTGACTATTGGAAAAACCACAGCTTTGACTAGACAGACCTTTGTTGACAAAGTAATGTGTCTGCTTTTTAATATGTTATCTAGGTTGGTCATAACTTTTCTTCCAAGGAGCAAGTGCCTTCTAATTTCATGGCTGTAGTCACCATCTGCAGTGATTTTGGAGCCCAAGAAAATAAAAGTCTTTCACTGTTTCCACTGTTTCCTTATCTATTTGCCATGAAGTGATGAGACCAGATGCCATGATCTTAATTTTCTGAATGTTGAGTTTTAAGCCAACCTTTTCACACTCCTCTTTCACTTTCATCAAGAGGCTCTTTAGTTCTTTACTCTCTGCCGTAAGGGTGGTGTCATCTGCATATCTGAGGTTATTGATATTTCTCCCAGAAATCTTGATTCCAGCTTGCACTTCATCCAGCCCAGCATGTCTCATGATGTACCCTGCATAGAAGTCAAATAAGCAGGGTGACAATATACAGCCTTGACATACTCCTTTACTCATTTGGAACCAGTCTGTTGTTCCATGTCCAGTTCTAACTGTTGCTTCCTGACCTGCATACAGATTTCTCAAGAGGCAGGTCAGGTGATCAGGTATTCCCATGTCTTTCAGAATTTTCCAGAGTTTGTTGTAGTCCACATAGTCAAAGGCTTTGGAATAGTTGATAAAGCAGAAATAGATATTTTTCTGGAACTCTCTTGCTTTTTTGATAATCCAGTGGATGTTGTTAATTTGATCTCTGGTTCCTTTGCCTTTTCTAAATCCAGTTTGAACATCTGGACGTTCACGGTTCACATACTGTTGAAGCCTGGCTTGGAGAATTTTGAGCATTACTTTACTACTGTGTGAGATGAGTGCAATGTGCGGTAGTTTGAACATTCTTTGGCATTGCCTTTCTTTGTCATTGGAATGAAAGCTGACCTTTTCCAGTCCTGTGGCCACTGCTGAGTTTTCCAAATTTGCTGGCATACTGAGTGCAGCACATTCACAGCATCATCTTTTAGGATTTGAAATAGCTCAACTGTAATTCCATCATCTCCACTAGCTTTGTTTGTAGGGATGCTTTCTAAGGCCAACTTGACTTCGCATTCCAGGATGTCTGGCTCTAGGTGAGTGATCACACCATTGATTATCTGGGTCAGAAGATCTTTTTTGTATAGTTCTTCTGTGTATTCTTGCCACCTCTTCTCAATATCTTCTACCTCTGTTAGGTCCATACCATTTCTGTCCTTTATTGAGCCCGTCTTTGCATGAAATGTTCCCTTGGTATCTCTAATTTTTTTGAAGAGATCTCTAGTCTTTCCCATTCTACTGTTTTCCTCTATTTCTTTGCATTGATCACTGAGGAAGACTCCAGGTCCCAGAAGATCAGAAGAGCTGAGAAAATATTTAAAAATTGATATTAAAATTATATATATATATATATATACACCAATAGCAACCCACTCCAGTATTCTTGCCTGGGAAATCTCATGGTGGGCTAAAGTCCATGGCATCACAAAAGTTGGACATGACTTATCAACTCAACCACCACCATCAGACGTGTTACTTAAAATGCGGAGCACAACAGATACAGAGAAAAATCTTGAAGCCATTTAGAGAAAAGGCTACACTACACAGGGAAGACAAAGGTAAGAAGTATACCAAATGTTGGGCTTCCCAGCTGGCATTGGTGGTAAAGAACCCGCTGCCAATGCAGGAGACATTAAAAGATATGGGTTTGATCCCTGGGTCAGGAGGATCCCCTGGAGGAGGGCATGGCAACCGACTCCAGTATTCTTGCCTGGAGAATCCCATGAACAGACGAGCCTGGCAGGCTGCAGTCCATAGGGTCGCACAGAGTCAGACATGACTAAAGTGACTTAACACAGGCTGCATACTAACTATTTTGCCAGAAATTGCATGCCAGAAAAAAACATGGTGACATTTTTAAAGTGCTGGAAGAAAAAATTGTCAACCCCATACCTCATGAAAATATTATTTAAAAATAACAGAAAATAATGTTTTCAAACAAATAAAAGCTGAAAGAATTCATTAAGAGCAGATCTGAACTACAAGAAATGTTAAAGGAAATTATTCAGGAGAAAAGAACATGTATGACACAAGGCAGAAATGTATATCTACACAAAAAAGTGAAGATCCCTGGAAATGGTTAAAATAAAGATAAATAAAAGCCACCTGTTTTTCTTTTTTCTTTCCTTCTAAAATATGATTACCTGGATAAAGTAAAAATAAGCAGCATACTGTAGGTTTAAGGCAGATGTAAAATTAAAATATATATTACAACAATAGCACAAAAGATGACTAGATACTAACATGAGTGTATTGTCATAAGTTCTTATACTACATGCAAAGTAGAATACTACTACCTGAAGGGAAATTTAACTAAAGATATACATTGTAAACCCAAAGGCAAGCATTAAAATAAATTAAAATGAGGTGTAGAAAATTAAGTCAATAAGAGATAAAATATAATCTTAAAAAGTATTCAATTCAAATGTAAGCCAAAACAGAAGAAAAAAGAACAAATATAGATGAAAAATGGTAGATATGAATGATTCCATGATACATGGTCTGTACAAATCAGACATTGTCAGATGATATAAAAAATGCTGTCTATAAAGAACCCATTTTTAAATATCAATACTCAAATATTCAAGATTCTAAATGAAAATATTCAAAAAGTATAGCATGCACAAATAATCAAAAGAAAGCCAGAGTAACTATATTATATAAGTCATATATAATGTATATAGTTATAGTTATATACATACAATATATATAGTTATTTAACTATATTATATAAGCCAGAGTAATTATACTAGATTAATTTTAGAAAATGTATATTTCAGAACAAAGAATATTAAAAGGGATAAAGGAGAGAATTACAAAAGTTCACCAGAAAAGAAAAATAATTCTATATTGATGTACCTAATAGTAAAACTTCAAAATACAATAAGGGAAGACTATCAGAATGCAAGTAGAAATAGTCAAATCTAAATTTATAGTTGGAGACTTCATTATTTCTCTCTAAATATATGATAAAACAAGAAGATAGAAAAATAAGAAAGAATACAGAACATCTGAATACACTGAAGTCAAATAGACCTAATTGCCATTTGTAGAGCATATCACCCCAGAGCAACAGAATACATATTATTTTCACGTACACATAAAACATTCACCAATATAAAACATATTTTGGAAAACAAAGCCTCAACAAATTTAGAAGAATTTAAGTCATACAAAATACATTTTCTGAACATAATAGAGTTAAACTAAGAAATCAATACAGAAAGATACCTGGAAAAACCCCAAACACATGGAAATTAAGTGACACTCATCTAAATAAGCCACATGTCAAGGAGGAGGTCCTAAAATAAATTTAAAAATTTTTTGAAACTAAAAATAATTTTAAAAAATCAATAATTACAGTTGTGAGATATAGCTAAAGTAGTATCTAGAGAAAATATATAGGATTCTATTCTTATATTAAAAATAAGAAAAGTCCCAACTTAGTGGTGTATACTTCCACCAAAGAAACCAGAAAAAGAAGAGTTAAGATAAACCCAAATCAAACAGAAAGAATTAAAGTTGAAAATAAAAGCAATAGAGGAAGTCAATGTAACTGATCTCTGGTTCCTAGAAAAGTTGAGGAAAATTGATTACATCTAATCAATTGATTAGATTTATTTTCCACAATAAACTGTGGAAAATTCTGAAAGAGATGGGAATACAGACCACCTGACCTGCCTCTTGAGAAATCTGTATGCAGGTCAGGAAGCAACAGCTAGAACTGGACATGGAACAACAGACTGGTTCCAAATAGGAAAAGGAGTATGTCAAGGCTGTATATTGTCACCCTGATTATTTAACTAACATGCAGAGTACATCATGAGACATGCTGGGCTAGATGAAGCACAAGCTGGAATCAAGATTGCTGGGAGAAATATCAATAACCTCATATATGCAGATGACACCACTCTTATGGCAGAGAGTGAAGAACTAAAGAGCCTCTTGATGAAAGTGAAAGAGGAGAGTGAAAAAGTTGGCTTAAAACTCAACATTCAGAAACCTAAGATCATGGCATCTGGTCTCATCACTTCATGGCAAATAGATGGGGAAATAGTGGAAAGAGTGAAAGACTTTATTTTGGGGGGCTCCAAAATCACTGCAGATGGTGACTGCAGCTATGAAATTAGAAGGCACTTGCTCCTTGGAAGAAAAGTTATGACCAACCTAGATAGCATACTAAAAAGCAGAGACATTACTTTGCCAACAAAGTTCCGTCTAGTCAAGGCTATGGTTTTTCCAGTAGTCATGTATGGATGTGACAGTTGGACTGTGACGAGAGCTGAGCACTGAAAAACTGATGCTTTTGAGCTGTGGTGTTGGAGAAGACTCTTGAGAGTCCCTAGGACTGCAAGGAGATCCAACCAGTCCATCCTAAAGGAAATCAGTCCTGGGTGTTCATTGGTAGGACTGATGCTCAAGCTGAAACTCCAATACTTTGGCCACCTGATGTGAAGAGCTGACTCATTTGAAAAGACTCTGATGCTGGGAGGGGTTGAAGGTGGGAGAAGGGGATGACAGAGGATGAGATGGTTGGATGGCATCACCAACTCAAGGGACATGAGTTTGGGTGGACTCTGGGAGTTGGTGATGAACAGGGAGGCAGTCCATGGCATCGCAAAGAGTTGGACACAACTAAGCGACTGAAGTGAACTGAATCAGACTGACCAGAAAAAGTATAAAACACAAATTCTATTTGCATTTGGTGACCTTACATTTTTGTTTAATTTTACTTGAGTGATCTTCTGTTCCTTACAATCACATATCCTTAATCAGAAAAGGGGTAGACACATAATACAACCAACTCTGGAAAGATGTAAGCTCACAGGAATGTTAGACCTCATGTTTAATTGAAACAATTTAGGAAGAATATACATTCAGTTAACTTTCTTTCTTTTAAAGGAGCATTCAGTGTTCACTGGGAAAATGCACACATATGACTATATTTCTAAATAAAATTAATTTTAAGTTTTTAAAAACTTGTTTTCTAACTTGCTTTTAATTATTCTTCCTTAAGGTAATGCTCCTAAGGGATTTAATTCTCTTAATGTCACTAAGGATTCGTTTTCATTTTCACTGAAGGGTTGCACTCCTCTCATCATACTTCCTGGTTGTAACTAAGACAGAAAAAGCTATTATCTTTATTTCATAAACTCTGCATACAATTAATTTTATACAAAAATATGTATTTCCTTTTTTGCTTAATTTAAATCAAATGTGTTCTTTTTAAGATTTTTCTCACTGTAATTCTATCAACAATGAGAAATTACTATGGCACCTGAAATAGAAGTTGATTCCCAAACTAATGTAACATAAAAAGAAAGAGATAATATTTAACCCACCATCTTACGAGTGCAGCACAGTATTAGTAAATGCATAAATTGAACTTAAAAGTATAATTTCTTTTCTAAAGATGATTACTACTTTAAGGAAAGCTTCATGTCTGTTGATAGCCCTCAGGCAATTAAAGTTGACTGATCTTTGTCTCTAATGTCAAAAGTAAGGATAGTTCAATGCAGATGCAGTTGTGATAGGCAAACACATTTTAACTTAACAAAATGAAAACTACTGGAACTGTTATTTAAAATATCTGAGAAAGCATACCACTTGCTGAAAGGGCAGAATGTAATGATATCCTATGAAAAGTTATTAATGGATCAAATAAAATTTACAATTATTCTAAAAGCTTTTGATTTTCATGAACATCTGAAATAAACAATTTCAAAATAATGGAAATAGTAAGAATCAACATAACATTAAAGTCTGGAAATCTCACTTCTGTAATATGTCAAGTGATAAGCTTCTCAGCAGTTTTAAGTTTCAAAGATCATGACTGCTAGGAAGTATAACTAGAAAGAAACTTTGAGATCATCCAAAAGCCCTTAAGTTGCAAAAATGCATTGTAATAGTTTAAAAAAAAGTATTTTCTCCATTTTATCCAAATGTACACAGTTTAACCTCAACAAAACCCCCCTTCTCAAGTATTATAAACTATGTAATGTATGTGTTTAATTGGAGAATTACAGTTTGTAAACTTACTTAACTGCTCTAGAAGAAGAAATACTAAGTAAAGAAAAAGAAAATGCATCTGGTGTTTGGAAATGAGAGAGGAAGCTAAAATAATACTAATACTAATCACATACTGTGCTCGCTTCGGCAGCACATATACTAATCATATACCATGATGTGACAGTCATCATACCATGTTTTACCAAGGAATATGAACAAGTTGTTTTTTTTTTTTTTAAGTTTCTTCAATCTAGAAGTGTCAGTCCAATTAACAAGACAAGAATGCTTCACGTAGACAAAATTAACGTGAAAGGTGGGAAAAACTTTGTTCAGAGAACAGAGATACATTTCAGCAACTTTTGGAGCAAAAAAAAATGCAAGGAAAAAAGTTGCATGAAGAGATAAAACTGGAAGAGTAGCTTATGATCTTTAAATCCTGACAAAGAATTTGAACAATATTCTGTAATAAGGATAGCTAACATTTATTAATTCATTCTCTTTGTGTCAGACATTGTAATTAATCATCTCAATAATCCCATGAAGTAGAAACCATTTACTTTAATATGAATAAAGTCAGTCTTAGAGAGGTAGTGTAACTTACCAAAGATACAGATAGTATTACCACCCCAAAATTTCTGACCCTAAATTGCACATTCTTATCCATTCTACCATACCTCCAAATACCCACTAAAGCACCGGTTAGGCAGAATAAGAAAACTGGTGAATCATACCTCTGTACATATTGACATCTTGATTTTGTTGTC
Organism: Cervus canadensis; assembly: GCF_019320065.1. NCBI lineage: Eukaryota > Metazoa > Chordata > Mammalia > Artiodactyla > Cervidae > Cervus > Cervus canadensis. The sequence goes on from NC_057387.1 coordinate 70,527,667, forward strand.
ATTCTGTCGCTAAGTCAAGTGTGATTCTTTGCGACACCTGCATGGACTACAGCACGCTGTTTCCCCGTCCTTCACTATCTCCTGAAGTTTGATCAAACTCATGTCCATTGAGTTAGTGAGGCTATCTAACCATCCCATCTTCTGCTGCCCCCTTCTTCTTTTGCCCTCAAACTTTCCCAGTATCAAGGTCTTTTCCAGTGAGTCAGCTCTTCTCATTAGGTGGCCAAAGTATTGGAGCTTCAGCATCAGCATCAGTCCTTTCAATGAATAAAGTAAAAGTAAAGTAAAGTTGCTCAGTCATGTCCAACTCTTTGTGACCACATGGACTGTAACCTACCAGGCTCCTCTGTCCATGGGATTTTCCAGGCAAGAGTACTGGAGTGGGTTGCCACTTCCTTCTCCAGGGGATCTTCCCAACCCAGGGATCGAACCCGGGTCTCCAGCATTGCAGACAGATGCTTTACCGTCTGAGCCACCAGGGAAGCCCCAGTGAATTCAATGGGTATTTCAATGAATACTCAGGGTTTATTTCCTTTAGGATTGACTGGTTTGATCTCCTCATTGTCCAAGGGACTCTCAAAAGTCTTCTTGAAAGCATCAATTTTTTGGTGCTCAGCCTTCTTTATGGTTCAACTCTCACATATGTACGTGACTATTGGAAAAATCATAGCTTTGACTCCATAGACCTTTGTCAACAAAGTGATGTGTCTGCTTTTTAATATGCTGTCTAGGTTTATCAAAGCTTTCCCTTTAAGGAGAAAGCATCTTTTAATTTTATGGCTGTGGTCACTGTCCACAGTGGTTTTGGAGCCCAAGAAAACAAAATCTGTCACTCACCACGTTTTCCCATCTATTTGCCATGAAGTGATGGAACTGGATGCCATGATCTTAGTTTTTTTCATGTTGAGCTTCAAGCCAACTTTTTCACTCTCCTCTTTCACCCTCATCAAGACGTTCTTTAATTCCTCTTCTCTTTCTGCCTCTAGAATGATATCATCTGCATATCTGAGGTTCTTGGTTTTACAAAACCTTTAGACAATTCCGGCAAAATAAAGTTAACACAAGACTTCCTCCCAAAACAAATGCTGAGAAATCCTAGATAAATATACAAGAAAAAAAATAACTTACAGTCAAGTACAATGAAAAAAATTAACAAGGTCCTTATGCCAGAATAAGAAAGTTGAGTATATATGATATTACCCAAATATCTGAATATATGCAGGTATACTCAGTCATGTCTGACTCTTTGTGATCCCATGGACTATAGCCCACCAGGCTCCATTATCCATGGAATTCTCCAGGCAAGAATGCTGGAGTGGGTTGGCCATGCCCTCCTCCAGGGGATCTTCCTGACCCAGGGATTGAACTCAGGTCTCCTGCATCACATGCAGGTTCTTTACCATCTCACCAGGGAGTCCCTAAAAGACAGATTTTTCTATACCCTAAACAATATTTGATGTAAGAAACAAAATAGGATTACTACAATTACACTTCTCATTTTGAAAGGAAGAACTGACATCAACAGTTCACAACACACATTAAATCTCAATTTGTGGTATCATGATTCCTTATTCAGGCAGTACAAGTATTTTCTTAGTCAATTTGGTATAAGCAATGAGTAAAAATCTGCCTTCCCACTTCTCTCCAGTTTTGCAGCTGTGGGAGGTTCTTCCTTGTCTATTTGACCATAGAGAAGATGAGTATTAAAAAGGATGTTCTTCCTGGACGCTGCATGGTTTTCCAATCTGCTTCCTGTTAGTGTGAGTTTGGGAGTCTGGTGGAGGATTTGTTTCAGGGCTTAAAACAGTCACAGGCTATTGCTAAACAGGCTTAGTACCTACAGAGTTTTCTCAAAATATTGTAGCTTTCCCATCTATTAGCTTCCAGTCAAGCCAATAAGTGAATAACTACAGTCAGAGATTTTATCTGGAGGTCTTGCAAATCCTCAGGCCAGTGCTACTCAGAGTGTGGTTCAAGAACCAGTGCCGGTCAGTTTGTTATTGCTTCCTGATAAGATAAGTGCAGAAACTGAGGACAAAATTCAGCAACTGTTATAACAATTTTAAATGGACATTTTTCTGAAGTCAGGCAGGTTGATCCCTCCAGTTGCATTCTTCTTTCTCAAGATTACTTTGGCTATTTGAGGTTTCTTGTATTTCCATACAAATTGTGAAATTATTTGTTCTAGTTCTGTGAAAAATACTGTTGGTAGCCTGATAGGGATTGCATTATCAAGACAATATGGTACTGGCACAAAGACAGAAATATAGATCAATGGAACAGAATAGAAAGCCCAGAGATAAATCCATAGACCTATGGACACCTTATCTTTGACAAAGGAGGCAAGGATATACAATGGAAAAAAGACAACTTCTTTAACAAGTGGTGCTGGGAAAACTGGTCAACCACTTGTAAAAGAATGAAACTAGAACACTTTCTAACACCATACACAAAAATAAACTCAAAATGGGTTAAAGATCTAAATGTAAGACCAGAAACTATAAAACTCCTAGAGGAGAACATAGGCAAAACACTCTCCCCACATGAATCACAGCAGGATCCTCTCTGACCCACCTCCCAGAATATTGGAAATAAAAGCAAAAATAAGTAAATGGGACCTAATGAAACTTAAAAGCTTTTGCACAACAAAGGAAACTATAAGTAAGGTGAAAAGACAGCCCTCAGATTGGGAGAAAATAATAGCAAATGAAGAAACAGACAAAGGATTAATCTCAAAAATATACAAGCAACTCCTGAAGCTCAATTCCAGAAAAATAAATGACCCAATCAAAAAGTGGGCCAAAGAACTAAACAGACATTTCTCCAAAGAAGACATACAGATGGCTAACAAAGACATGAAAAGATGCTCAACATCACTCATTATCAGAGAAATGCAAATCAAAACCACTATGAGGTACCATTTCACGCCAGTCAGGATGGCTGCTATCCAAAAGTCTACAAGCAATAAATGCTGGAGAAGGTGTGGAGAAAAGGGAACCCTCTTACACTGTTGGTGGGAATGCAAACTAGTACAGCCACCATGGAGAACAGTGTTGAGATTTCTTAAAAAACTGGAAATAGAACTGCCATATGACCCAGGGAATCCCACTTCTGGGCATACACACCGAGGAAACTAGATCTGAAAGAGACACGTGCACCCCAATGTTCATCGCAGCACTGTTTATAATAGCCAGGACATGGAAGCAACCTAGATGCCCATCAGCAGACAAATGGATAAGGAAGCTGTGGTACATATACACCATGGAATATTACTCAGCCATTAAAAAGAATTCATTTGAATCAGTTCTAATGAGATGGATGAAACTGGAGCCCATTATACTGAGTTGAAGTAAGCCAGAAAGATAAAGACCAATGCAGTACACTAACACATATATATGGAATTTAGAAAGATGGTAATGATAACCCTATATGCAAAACAGAAAAAGAGACACAGATGTATAGGACAGAATTTTGGACTCTGTGGGAGAAGGCGAGGGTGGGATGTTTTGAGAGAACAGCATCAAAACATGTATATTATCTAGGCTGAAACATATCATCAGTCCAGGTTGGATGCATGAGACAAGTGCTCGGGCCTGGTGCACTGGGAAGACCCAGAGGGATCGGGTGGAGAGGGAGGTGAGAGGGGGGATCGGGATGGGGAATACATGTAAATCCATGGCTGATTCATGTCAATGTATGAAAAAACCACTACAATATTGTAAAGTAATTAGCCTTCAACTAATAAAAATAAATGGGAAAAAAATGGACATTTTTATCTGTTAAATACAGATAAACAAAAAATGGGCCAGTGTTTTATGTTTTTCTTTTTTATGTCACTTTCCTAGTAATTTCATTTTTATGGTATTTTATAAATAAAATATTCTGGTCTGCAATGAAAGGAAGAGGGAACTGGTCCTTCACCACGGATAGTTTGAGAAACACTCATCTAGAATGAAAATTCTAACTAGTTACCTATGGGCCTATGTGATGGCCAATTTTCTGTCAATTTGATTGTCTCACAGAGTATCCAGATTGAACTTTATTTCTCTCCTCCTTGGACTGAATTTTCACTATCAGTGCCCATAATTCTCAGCCTTGAATTTGGACTGGAATTACACTACTGGCTATCCTGGGTGTCCAGATGGCCGATGGTAAACTGTGGGACTTACTTCCTCCATAATCATGTGAGCCAGTTCCTCATAATGATTTTTCCTCTTTGTGTGTCTGACTGACTCTGTTTTGTTGGAGAATAATGATTAAAACAGTCCCTTTATCCATTTTCCCTATCTGAATGGTTGCTTTTTTAAATAAAATTTGAAGCAATAACCTCAAAAGGAAAGGTTAAAACCCCTAATCAGGTTTTTTTTCTGAGACTCACTCCTATTCACAAGGAGAGAAAACATAATTTTTGAGAAAGACCTAGCATGTCACTCTTCCTTCCTTCAAGGCTTAGATTAAATTTTCTAGCTTTAGCTTGGGTATAGTATGTGCCTACTCAGGTGCTGAGTGTGTCGAACTCTTTGCAACTCCATGTACTGTAGCCCACTAGGCTCCTCTGTCCAGGCAAGAATACTGGAGCAGGTTTCTATTTTCTTCTCCAGGGGATCTTCCAGAACCAGGGATGCACCCAGCATCTCCTGCATTGGCAGGTGGATTCTTTACCACTGGGTTAAAATAACATTTCCATTTCTGCAAGGTTCCAAATTATGTGACTCAGTCAATTTAAATTTCAAGCCACTGACAGAATCTCTTCTAGCAAAACTACATATGCAATAGTCACAGGACTGGAAAAGGTCCGCTTTCATTCCAGTTTCAAAGAAGGGAAATGCCAAAGAATGTTCAAACTACCATACAATTGTGCTCATTTTACATGCCAGCAAAGTTATGCTCAAAATCCTTCAAGCCAGGCTTCAGTAGTACATAAATCTAGAACTTCCAGATGTACAAACTGGGTTTTGAAAAGGTAGAGGAACCAGAGATTAAACTGCCAACATTTGTTGGATCATGGAGAAAGCAAAGGAGTTCCAGAAAAACATCTACTTATGTTTCACCAACTGTGCTACAGCCTTCAACTCTATGGATCACAAAAAATTGTGGAAAATTCTTAAAGAGATGGGAATACTAGACCACCCTACTTGTCTCCTAAGAAGTGAAGAGATGTATGCAGGTCAATACACAACAGGTAGAACCAGACATGGAACAACTGATTGGTTCCAAATTGGGAAAGGAGTATGACAAGGTTGCATATTTTCACCCTGTTTATTTAACTTTTACCCAGAGTACATCATGAGGAATGCCAGGCTGAAGGCATCACATGCTGGAATCAAGACTGCTGGGAGAAATATCAAGAACCTCAGATATGCAGATGATACCACTCTAATGACAGAAAGAGAGGAGGAACTAAAGAGCCTCTTGATGATGGTGAAAGAGGAGAGTGAAAAACCTGATTTAAAATGCAACATGAAAAAAACTAAGATCATAGCATCTAGTTCCATCACTTCATGGCAAGTAGAAGAGTAAAAATGAAAGCAGTGACAAGTTTTATTTTCTTGGGCTCCAAAATCAGTGAAGTGACCGCAGACATGAAAATAAAGATGTTTGCTTCTTGGAAGGAAAGCTATGACAAATCTAGACAGAGTATTAAAAAGAAAAACATCATTTTGCCAACAAAGGTCTGTATAGTAAAACTATGGTTTTTCCAATAGTCAAGTATGGATGTGAAAGTTGGACTGTAAAGAAGACTGAGCACCAAATAATTGATCCTTTCAAACTGTGCTGCTGGAGAAGACTCTTGAGAGTCCCTTGGACTGCAGGGAGATCAAACCAGTCAATCCTAAGGGAAATCAACCCTGAGTATTCATTGGAAGGACTGATGCTGAAGCTGAAGCTCCAATACTCTAGCCACCTGATGCAAAGAGCTGGCTCACTGACAAAGACCCTGATGCTGGGGAAGATTGAAGGCAAAAAGAGAAGGGGCCAGCAGAGGATGGAATGGTGAAATAGCATCACTGACTCAATGGACATGAATTTGAGCAAACTCTGAGAGAGAGTGGAGGATAGAGGAGCCTGGTGTGCTGGGGTCACAGAGAGTCAGACACGACTGAGTAACTGAACAACAACAATAGTGTGCGAAAAAAAAAGCCTCATAAATTGGTAAATTTCCTTATTATAAGACAGTGAAATGACCTGCAGAGTCAGCTAGCTGGGATTTCCAAGGGTCCAGCCTCACAGGATGAATCTGTCTGAATCCTTGAAATAGTTTGGTACGGTGTGACTAGGGCAACAGCATCAGCAACCTGGTAATATTAAGCCTGGAGGATGCTGAGAGACTGTGACCCACCTTCCACCTCCCTGCTTCCCAAAGAGAACTGCTTGCTAATATTACACTTTTCTCACCCTCCACGCTAATACCACTCATTCTTCTAAGAAGATAAATACTTTATTCCACCCCTGTTTGAGAACAACATTTGTGAAAGACAGGGATCAAAAGCAATACTTTGGAATTCATATTATATAACATATAAATCATAACATATATCACAAGCAAGGTGAGTTTAACCCAGTAATATTAAGATGATTTACTATTGAGGAAAAAAACTCTTAATATACTCATCACCTTAACAGATTAAAGTAAAATAAAATGCACAAGGCAAATTGATAAAAAAAGAACCTTTGATTAAAACTTAATACTTACTCCTGATAAAAATTCTCAGGAAACAAGGACTTGAAGTATCCTTTTTCAATCTGATAAAAATATCTTACAAAAATATGTAACAAGTATTATATTTTATGGTAAAACATTGGAAGTAAAATTATCAGTAACATTAACAAGATAAGAATTCTGTTTACACCACTACTACTAAACATTGAACTGGAAGCTTTAGCTAAATAATGAGACAAAGTAAAAAACATAGAAGCTTTGGAAAGCAAAGGAACTATCCTTTGCAGATGATATTATCTACAAAGAGCATTCAAGAAGCTCTACAGAGAATTTGTGGAAAATAACAAGAGAGTTCAGAAAGCTACTGGATTCCAGCTTAATATACATAAAATCCATAAATAAATGGTGAGATACCATACGCATAGTTAAGAAAAATTAATACATTAAAAAATTCAGGTCTTTCTAAATCCTAACAATATTTTTAGCAAATTACCAAGCTAATAATAAAAATTCATATATGGAAAGGAGGCAAAGAATAAACAAAGCATTTTAAATAAGAGCAGGGAAGGGATGTGGGGAAAACTTATGAGGTCAAATATCAAGAATTAGAATTACTACAGTAATTAGAACAGAGGAATCCTGGTGTAAGAATACAAATAGAGACTACAAATCTCAGAATAGAACCCAGCATCTATAAAACATGCAAGAGAGATGGTATTACATTTCACAGGAAGAAAAGATGCACATATATTGGGGGGGGCAGAATTATATAAATGGAAAAAATAGTTAAATCCTTACCTCATAACCTACATGAAAACAAAAGTCAGGTTGAGTAGTAAATAACTGTTCAGAAAGGCAAACCTTCTGAAACAATTATAGGGAAATTCGGGAAGGAGTTCAAGGGAAGATTGTAGAGGTACAGCATACTTGTTGATTTTTCCATATTACTCTACAAAACAGACAAAAGAGCCAGAAATACAAAAGTGAAAGCATTTAGTCACTCAGTCATGCCCAACTCTTTGCAACCCCATGAACTCTAGCCCGCCAGGCTCCTTTGTCCATTGAATTCTCCAGGCAAGAATACTGGAGTGGGTAGCTATTCCCTTCTCAAGGGGATGTTCCTGACCCAGGAATCAAATTCAGGTCTTCACTGCAGGCAGATTCTTAACCATCTGGGCCATGAGGGAAGCCCTAGAATTTAAAAACATGCAGCTAAAACACACAACAGAAGTAAACAACAAGGTATCTCCACGAACTCCCAAATTTGAGGAATTGAGGCCAAACTATAACAAGCCTCACACTGTATTCTCAACTCTGAGGGAGGAACCAGAGAGTAAGCAAAGGGATTTCTGGCAGCTGGATGAGCTGGAAGACTCAGAAACTGAACTGCCCAAGGACCCCAAACCGAGGGATCCATTAGAAAGAGTTCAGAGGGTCATTCTTGGAATAACACCAAAACTGAGAACTTGTTTCATGGGCTCCAATTTGTGGGTGAGTGCAAAGAGACAGCAAAAGGTCAGGTGGCATACATCAGTTTGTACCCTGGGAAAATTTGAAATAAAACAACTGCAGTGCCCATGTATGGCAAAGACTGGCCTTCAGGAGAATCTTCTGGGAGAGACACTGGGACCAAAGGAAAGATCCAGATAAAAGCAGGGGAGGAGTCAGAGAAGATAGGCCACAGAAAGTATCAGATCATTTATTTGAACATGGCAATAATGAGAGGGAGTTCCACAACTATGAAGCTAGGAAAACTCTGCTGGCCAATGCTCTTTTATGGGGTGTGAAAATAAGCCATCTCACTTGAAGAAGAGAAAAGATCATGGTCAAGGGGTATACAAAGTCATTGTAAATAAAATAATGCATAGAACCAGATAGTAAGACATAGTATGAAGCACGTATAATTAAACAGCATGGTATTCACACAGGAATAGACAGGCAGACCAATGTAAAAATACAAAACACATTCAATTTCACAGAAAACTTAGTACATGCTAAAGTGTTAGTCACTCGGTCATGTCCGACTCTTTGAGACCCCATGGACGGTAACTCGCCAGGCTCCTCTGTCCATGGGATTCTCCAGGAGAGAATACTGGAGTGGGTAGGCATTCCCTTCTCCAGGGGATCTTCTTTACCCAGGGATCAAATCCAGGTCTCCTGCATTGCGGGCAGATTCTTTACCGTCTGAGCCACCAGGAAAGCCCCTAAAGCAGTATCTCAAATTAGTGGGAAAGGCAGACTTTTTAATAAACATTAGAATAACTAGAGATTCACATGGAGGAAAAAAAAAAAAAAAGTTGGTCCATTTTTAACACATACCCAAGGATAAATTTCAAAGTAGAGATTTAAATGTTTAAAAAATGAAATCACACAAATACTACAAGAAATTCTGGGAGGAGAAAGTATAGTTACAGAATGAAAATGTCCAGTAACTAAGTCATATTAAGCTATCTACATTATATTCAAGTTTATCATAAAAACTATATAGAATTTACTTTGCAGTTTACAATTACAGAATGCTTTCATGTTTGTTAACAAATGACACTTTCCCATTAATCCTTTGAAGTGAGTAGAGATACAGTATCACCCCTTGAAAAACGTAAGAAGTGAGATTCAGGAATATCAAGGAAGTTGTCACTGATCATACAGCCAGGAAGTGAAGGAGCTGCAAAGAAAGTATATTCTGAATCCAGTTACAGTGTTTCTCTCATTTCATCATGCTCTTCCTCTCTTCTTTCTTCCTGCTCTATAAGCCTTTTTTGAAAATACATTTTCTTCCCTTTTGTTTCCTTCCTCTTCTTTACCATCTAATTATTTTTCTAATTAGAGAGAAAGGTATTGGGAAAAGTACATGGATGGATGGATGAATGGATGGATGGGTGGACTAATGGAGAGATGCATAAATAACTGGATATATAGATAGAGATAAAGGGCTCAGTAGATGAGCATGCAGTATGTAAGTGGTGTGTCATGGAGACAAAACAACAAACCTATCTTTACTGAACCTGCTATAAAGTGTCAAGGAGAACCATGTTTTACTACTGACATATCTATGAAAATCATGATAAATGCATTTGGTGCATTCTACATAACCATCACACTTCCATCATCTGTCTAAAAAAACTGGTCAGTGAAGAAAAGGGCATTTCCAAACAAAATCATGTCATGGCTGCTGGTTTTATAGGAGAACAGGAAATAACAATGGTTATTATTGGGACTGCCCTTGTGGTCCAGGGGTTAAGAATCTAACTTGCAATGCAAAGGACACAGGTTCAATCCCTAATCAGAGAACTAAGATCCCACATGCTGTGGAGCAACTAGGCCCATGTACCACAACTATTAAGCCTTCATGCTGCAACTGCTGAAGCCTAAGGGCTACAAGGAAAGATGCCACATGATGCAATGAAGATCTCATGTGTTGCAACTAAGTCCCAAGGTAGCCAAATAAATGAATAAATAAAAACAGTGATTATTATTACTATTTTATTTCTGTCATTAACTTTTATGGGCAAACCATTGCAGTTTGGTAAAGCATGTCTGAAGCCCCCATTTGTCAAAATGCTGGGGATGATTTGCTATCTTGGGTATGAACTGTAGATGATTATTGCTGGCAATGACATGTTATGGATCATTTGTTACCAAGAGTGGTTTGCCAAGTGTTGGAGTTGGCAGTGAGGTAGGAGATAGATGGGCCGCTTGGCTGGACAGCTGGTGTTTGTCAAGTGAAGTAAAACTAGAACCTTGTTCTCACTCAGACACTCCAAGGATAAAAAAAGCTAGTGGCAAAAGCTGAGCTCTGCTAAAAGTCCAGAGATAAGGTGCCCACTCCCAAGGTCAAGGAAGACTTGCCTGTCTGCACATGCCCAGGAAGGCTGCTTGGGGGGTCAAAAAGGGAGGGAACTCTACCCTATAATAAGTGTGGACATGCATCCACAGGCCTCTGGGGTGGGATCCATTTTAGCAAAATGTTGTCCACACATCCTGGGAAGAGTCCTAAGACCAATCAGGTGTGAAGAATGAAAACAAGATGATTGACCAAACAGAAACAAACCCAGAAACACTGTCCTATATAAGTGATTTACATCACCTCTTTACTTTAGTGCTCCTTACTCAAGATGTCTGCACTCCTCTCCCAGTGTGTATTTCTGCCTTGCTTCTGTCTTAAGTAAACAAACTGCTTCTCTGCCATGCTCTCCCACATGTAACACTGTATCTCTAACAACAAACTTTGTATTTGTTTTTATAGTTTTTGACTCTTTGAAACATTCTAGCTTTCAAAGGGTGGGGGGGCGGGGGGGGACAAGAGCAGGAGCCACTTTGCCTTTAGCCTCTAGCTCTTGCTGGTCTAGCAGCTAGGATTCCTGGTTTTCACCCAGGATACCTAAAATCAATTCCTGAGCAGGGAACTAAGAAATATTTTTTTTTTACTAATGATTTTTTGGAAACTTTGTAATTCTTTGATCTTGGCTTCTTCAGTTAAAGCATATCATCTATTGCTGTTCCCAGAATGCTCTTGGGAACTCAGTGAGCACTCCATAAACAATTTCGGTCACCAACAGGCCTGGCAGCATGATTGCCTCTGCCAGTCTGACAATCAGGAACTGATTTTCTATGTCTTGCTGAGGAAGAAAAAAGAACTCTTTTTGATTTGTTCAACTATCGAATGCTGTCGCTGTCAATTGCATTTTGAGTCATTAACAGACATTGGCAAGCTATTTCAGAGCAGTCACTTAGTGGCATAATTACCAAATTACTGTTTCTGCAATACTGAGAACAGAATATACCCTCCAGCTAGAACTGATACCCCTGGCTGTGTCACACAGAGCTTGAGGCAGTTCCTTCATGACAGGATTCCCTGAGTCTGTGGAAACCTGCTCTGATTAAGCTGACAATGGATTAGAGTCACTGAGTTGTACATTTTTCCTCCTACCTTTTAGATATACCTAGTGGGAAAACCACTAGGCCATTCAGGTGTGACCTAAATCAAATCCCTTATGATTATACAGTAGAACTGAGGGGACTAGATCTGATAGACAGAGTGCCTGATGAACTATGGACGGAGGTTCGTGACATTATACAGGAGACAGGGATCAAGACCACCCCCCAAAAAAAGAAATGCAAAAAAGCAAAATGGCTGTCTGAGGAGGGCTTACAAATAGCTGTGAAAACAAGAGAAGTGAAAAGCAAAGGAGAAAAGGAAAGATACACCCATTTGAATGCAGAGTTCCAAAGAATAGCCAGGAGAGATAAGAAAGCCTTCCTCAGTGATCAATGCAAAGAAATAGAGGAAAACAACAGATTGGGAAAGACTAGGGATCTCTTCAAGAAAATTAGAGATACCAAAGGAACATTTCATGCAAAGATGGGCACAATAAAGGACAGAAATGGCATGGACCTAACAGAAGCAGAAGATATTAAGAAGAGGTGGCAAGAATACACAGAAGAACTGTACAAAAAAGATCTTCACGACCCACATAATCACAATGGTGTGATCACTCACCTAGTCGCAGACATCCTGGAATGTGAAGTCAAGTGGGCCTTAGGAAGCATCACTAAGAACAAAGCTAGTGGAGGCGATGGAATTCCAGTTGAGCTATTTCAAATCCTAAAAGATCATGCTGTGAAACTGCTGCACTCAATATGCCAGCAAATTTGGAAAACTCAGCAGTGGCCACAGGACTGGAAAAGGTCAGTTTTCATTCCAATCCCAAAGAAAGGCAATGCCAAAGAATGTTCAAACTACCTCACAATTGCACTCATCTCACACGCTAGTAAAGTAACGGTCAAAACTCTCCAAGCCAGGCTTCAGCAATACGTGAACTGTGAACTTCCAGATGTTCAAGTTGGATTTAGAAAAGGCAGAGGAATCAGAGATCAAATTGCCAACATCCTCAGGATCATTGAAAAAGCAAGAGAGTTCCGGAAAAACATCTATGTTTGCTTTATTGACTATGCCAAAGCCTTTGTGTGGATCACAATAAACTGTGGAAAATTCTTTAAGAGATGGGAATACCAGACCACCTGACTTGCCTCTTGAGAAATCTGTATGCAGGTCAGGAAGCAACAGTTAGAACTGGACATGGAACAACAGACTGGTTCCAAATAGGAAAAGGAGTACATTTACAAGGCTGTTTATTGTCACCCTGCTTATTTAACTTATATGCAAAGTACATCATGAGAAATGCTGGGCTGGAGGAAGCACAAGCTGGAATCAAGATTTCTGGGAGAAATATCAGTAACTTCAGATATGCAGATGACACCACCCTTATGGCAGAAAGTGAAGAAGAACTAAAGAACCTCTTGATGAAAGTGAAAAAGGAGAGTAAAAAAGTTGGCTTAAAGCTCAACATTCAGAAAGCTAACATCATGGCATCTGGTCCCATCACTTCATGGCAAATAGATGGGAAAACAGTGGCTGACTTTATTTTTTGGGGCTCCAAAATCACTGCAGATGGTGATTGCAGCCATGAAATTAAAAGATGCTTACTCCTTGGAAGGAAAGTTATGACCAACCTAGACAGCATATTAAAAAGCAGAGACATTACTTTGCCAACAAAGTTCCGTCTAGTCAAGGCTATGGTTTTTCCAGTGGTCATGTATGGATGTGAAAGTTGGACTATAAAGAAAGCTGAGTGCGGAAGAATTGATGCTTTTGAACTGTGGTATTGAAGAAGACTCTTGAGAGTCCCCTGGACTGCAAGGAGATCCAGCCAGTCTATCCTAAAGGAGATCAGTCCTGGGTGTTCATTGGTAGGACTGATGTTGAAGCTGAAACTCCAATACTTTGGCCACCTGATGCAAAGAGCTGACTCATTTGAAAAGACCCTGATGCTGGGAAAGATTGAGGGCAGGAGGTGAAGGGGATGACAGAGGATGAAACAGTTGGATGGCATCACCAACTCAATGGACATGAGTTTGGATGAACTCTGGGAGTTGGTGATGGACAGGGAGGCCTGGCGTCCTGCCATTCATGGGGTTGCAAAGAGTCAGACACGACTGAGAGACTGAACTGAACTGAACTAAAAACTACAAAGTTTGGGCTTTCCAGATTGCTCAGTGGTAAGGAATCTGCCTGTCAATACGGGAGACACAAGAGACACAGATTTGATCCCTGGGTCAGGAAGATCCCCTAGAGTAGGAAATGGCAATCCACTCCAGTATTCTTGCCTGCAAAATTCCATGGACGGAGGAGCCTAACGGGCTCCATGGGGTCACAAAGAGTCAGACATGACTGAGTGACTGAGCGCATGCATGCACACACATACACACACAAGTCACCATAAATGTCCAAGTAATTTATCTGGGCAGATGAATGCTTCACTTATCTGGGTAGACGACTGAAGAACCATCAGTTTCATTTCCCCCATAAAGAAAAGTTGGGCTTGAAAACAAACACAGCAACACTATCAAAACTTTTTTCCCACATCTCCTGAATCCATAGTGACTGGGAGAACTTAAAGTAAATAGAGGCAAATTCATAGAATGGAATACCTAGAATATCTATCCTTTCTGTTAGATAAAGCAAAACCAAGATTTTAATATAAGATATAAAATGTACATAATATTTACATATTTAGCATCAATCGTGAGCATCAACTCTCTCCTCTGTATCTAGACGTCATTCCATGTATTGATAAGATGGTTGTATTGAAGATGCATTGAAGATGGTTTATTATCAGTCAGTCACTTGGTCAGCAGTCAGTCATTTGGGCACTCCTTCTGTTTTCCCCTAAATCATGGGATGGCTGGCTGAAACTTAAAAAACTTATACCTATTTCATAAATTTGTTTGTATTACCAAAGAGCCTTTCTAAGTACTATATCTCCTGAAATTTCGACTTCTGGGAAAATAGAATAGATAAACTTTTTCTTATTCCTCCTACCAAGTTCATTACGTAGAAAATAAACTTAAGAAGACACAGAAAAATACACAAAGCAGAGTGGTTAAGGACCTTGAGACCCAAGGAATAACCACAGGTGAGTTTTCTATATTTTCTTTTTGCCTGTTATATATCATACGTGGAGCTGAAGAAGCCAGAAACCTGGAAATGCTAATGGGAAGACACAGGGGAAAAAGGTCCTACCTTTGTGTTTATGTGTGTGTGTGTGTGTGTGTGTGTGTGTGCGTGTGTGTGTGTGAGAGAGAGACATCAGGCCACTCAAGGTGGCGGTTCTGTTGCTGTTTGTACATCTGCTGTTCCATCAGTCCCTGCCTCACCTACACCCTACTCACATGGCTGACCTTCTTTATTAATCATGGAGCCTAAGCAGTAGCTGCCTACATGCTTCTCCCTGGCCCCAACTAGTGATTGTTCTAATTTTTAGATCAGAATGTCTCCATCAGGATAGCTTATCACAGGGGCAGTGAGGGACATGTGCCTTTGATGGTTTCCCTGGTAACTGAGGAGCAAACCTGCCATCCCTTGCCCCTATAAGAGGTAACTTCTCCTTCCTCTGATAGTGAAGACTGAGACCACTGCCGTGTCCTACCTGCTGTCTGCTGCACATGGTGGGGTATCTCTTCAGGGCCTTTTCTTGGAAGTGTAAGATTCCTTATCCAAGAAATCACTGATGTCTTTGCCAATGACTTTTCGCTCTTTCTTCAGTCTTGCAGCTGGGCAATTATAATGCTTTTTTAGGCCTACAGGGCACAGCCCAACAGTTTATGTGTGTGTGTTTACGTGCTCTAATCAAAGGACCAGGAAAGAAATAGACACTTAGGACACAAAATTTTAGGCAATGGCAACTCTACTTCAGCCAAATGCCATAGAAAAGCTCTGGCCCCACCCATACCTACACCACCAAAGCTGAGTGGGGGCCTACACATCTAGCCTTGCTAGGTAACTGGATGTCTCACCACTTCTGCAGGAGTGGTGTCAAAGAAGACCAAGTCGGGAGTCAGGAATTTCACCTCTGAAGATCAGTAACAAGCACCTTTCCTCCCTCTCTTTCCCTTCAATGCCATGGGGAGCCATAACTTCCATCCCTACACAGAAGTAACGAGAAGTCCCTTCTTCCGGTACCACTGGAGGCCAAGCAGTGAACCTCTCTGTGGTAGTAATAAGGTGGCACTTTCTCTCCACTACTTGAGCAATGCCAGCAAAAGTCAACTAAAACTAAAGGCTTGAATAAGATCCACAGTCTCATAGGATAATATAAAAATATGCCGGATTCAACAAAAAAATAAATAAATAAATCACTTGTCATACCAATAAGCAGAAAAAAACTCTCAAAATTAATGAAAAAATGTATTAAATGTCAACACCAAGATGACAGAGAAAATAGAATTATCTGAAAAAAATGTTAAAGCAACCATGTTAAAGTTGCATTAGTAAGCAACTATGAACACACTTGAAACGTGAAAAACTGGAAAATCTCAGCAAAGAAATAAAGATTAAAAAAGAATCAAATGGAAAGTTTGGAACAGAATAACAAAACAGTTGAAGCACGAAGTTCAAAGTATGGACTAACCAAGAGAATGGATATAACAAAGGAAGGAAACTTCAAACTACAAGATAGAACAATAGAAGTGACCTAATCTGAATAACAGAGAAAAAATTGACTAAATTAAAAAAAAATTAATATACCCTAGATTAACAAAACTTATGGAACTATAGGCTTCCCTGCCATATTAAAAAGCAGAGACATTACTTTGCCAACAAAGGTCCGTCTAGGCAAGGCTATGGTTTTTCCAGTAGTCATGTATGGATATAAGAGTTGGACTATAAAAAAAGCTGAGTGCTGAAGAATTGATGCTTTTGAACTGTTGTGTTGGAGAGGACTCGAAAGTCCCTTGGACTGCAAGGAGATCCAACCAGTCCATCCTAAAGAAAATCAGTCCTGGGTGTTCACTGGAAGGACTGATGTTGAAGCTGAAACTCCAATACTTTGGCCACCTCATGTGAAGAGCTGACTCATTTGAAAAGACCCTGATGCTGGGAAAGATAGAGGGCAGGAGGAGAAGGGGACAACAGAGGATGAGATGGTTGGATGGCATCACTGACTCAATGGACATGAGCTTGGGTGAACTCCAGGAGTTGGTGATGGACAAGGAGGCCTGGCGTGCTGCGGTCCATGGGGTCGCAAAGAGTCAGACACGACTGAGTGACTGAACTGAACTGGTAGCTCAGCTGGCAAAGAATCCACCTGCAATGCAGGAGACCCCAGTTTAACTCCTAGGTTGGGAAGTTCCCCTGGAGAAGGGATACCCACTCCAGTATTCTTGGGCTTCCCTGGTGGATCAGATGGTAAAGAATTCATCTGCAATGCAGGAGACCTGGGTTCGATCCATGGGTTGGGAAGATCCCCTGGAGGAGGGCATGGCAACCCACTCCAGTATTCTTGCCTAGAGAACCCCCATGGATAGAGGAGCCTGGCAGACTATAGTCCACTGGATCACAAAGAGTCAAACAGGACTGATTAAGCAGAGCACAATACAACATGAGATTATAAGAAAAGATCTAACATTCACAATATTGGATTCCTAAAAGCAGAGGAGGAAAAAGGTAATGCTAAAAAGTGCTTGAAGAAATAATGGGACTTCCCTGGTGGTCCGCCTGCCAATACAGGGGACTCAAGTTCAGTCTCTGGTCTGGGAAGACTCCACATGCCATGGAGCAACTGAATCTATGCACAAATACTGAACCCATGCTCTGGAGTCCATGGACTGCAACTACTGAAGCCTGTATACTCTGGAGCCTGACTCTGCAGCAAGAGAAGCCACCGCAATGAGAGGCCTTCACATGGCAACAAATAGTAGCCCCCTCTCTCTGCACCTAGAGAAAGCCCACGTATAGCAACGAAGACCCGATGGAACCAAAAATAAAAAATAAATTACAAAAAAAGAAAAGATATAATGGCTCTTGTTGTTTAGTTGCTAAGTCATATGCAACTCTGCAACCCCAGGGACTGCAGCACGCCAGGTTTCCCTGTCCTTCACTATCTCCTGGAGTTTACCCAAAATTCTTGTCCATTGAGTCAGTGATGCTATCTAACCATCTCATCCTCTGCCAACTCCTTCTCCTTTTGCCTTCAGCCTTTCCCAGCATCATGGTCGTTTCCAATAATGGCTGAAAATATGTCAAATTTGGAAAGGAATAAAAACCTAGACATTAAGAAGTCTGAATGAACCCCAAATAGTAGAAGTCTAAATAAATTCAAGCCAAGACACATCATAATTAAATTTCTGAGCAGTAAGTAAAAATAAAAATCTTGAAAGCAATCAGAGAAAAAAGATATCTTCCCTACAGGAGAGACACAATTAGAACTATAAGCAATTTCTCACTAGAAACCAGGATGATGAGAGAAAAGAAGTGTCAACCCAGAATCCTATACTTAGGAAAAATATCCTTGAGGAATTAAGGACAAATTAAGATATTCTCTGATGAAGGAAGAAAGAATCAGTCACCAGCATATATATTATAAAAGAAGTTTTCTAAACAGAAATGAAATGATTAAAAAAAAAAAAAACACTGGGATTTTAGGGGAAAAGAACACAGTAAACAAAAATATGAGTAAACACAGCTTTCTTTCTCCTCCTGAGTTTTCTAAATTACGTTTAACAGTTGGAGCAAAAATTACAACATCATCTGTTATGGTTCTAAATACACAGAGAGAAGTAATATGTTAGATAATTATAAATGGGGGAGGAGAGTAAAAGGAGATAAGGTTGCTATACTTCACTCAAACTCATAAAATGATGACATTAATAGATTGTGATGTTATATATATATATATAGTGTAATACATAGGCTACACTAAAAAAGCTTTACTATAAGATAGATTCAAAGACAATATAAAGAATTCAAAGTGGAATTCTAAATGATGTTCAAGTAACCTACAATAGATAGGAAAAAGAAAACAGAGAAATGAAAAACAGAAGTCAGACAAACAAAATTTTAAATGGTATATTTAAACCTGGTTTAACAATATTTACAACATATGTAAGTAGTCTAAAGACATTAAAAGACAAAAACTGACATAGTGGATTAAAAAGCACCCAAGTATATACTGTCTATAGGAAACTCTTCAAATACAGCAATATTGTCAGGTTGAAAGTAAAAGAATAGAAAAATGTATCATGCAAACATTAATCAAAGGAAAAGAAGAACAACCATATAACATCAGATAAAGTAGACACTGGAGCAAGGAAAATTATCAGAAAAAAAGGACATTATATAATGGCAAAAGGGTCAATCCACCAAGACATAGAACTCTTAAATGTGTATTCTCTGCATTAAACATCAGAGCTACAAAATAGGTGAAGCACAAATTGACTGAACTTAAAGAAGAAACACATAAATCCACAAGTATAATTATATTTTTCAATACCTCAACAATTGGTAGAATAAATAGACAAAAAGTCAGCAAAGAGCTTCGACAACTCCATAAACCAAGCAGCAATTATAGGAAACCTCACCCAACACCAGAAGAGTATATGTTGTTTTAAAACACCCATAGAACAAATACCAAAACTCCTAGAGGAGAACATAGGCAAAACACTCTCCGACATGAATCACAGCAGGATCCTCTCTGACCCACCTCCCAGAATATTGGAAATAAAAGCAAAAATAAACAAATGGGACCTAATGAAACTTAAAAGCTTTTGCACAACAAAGGAAACTATAAGCAAGGTGAAAAGACAGCCCTCAGATTGGGAGAAAACAATAGCAAACGAAGCAACAGACAAAGGATTAATCTCAAAAATATACAAGCAACTCCTGCAGCTCAATTCCAGAAAAATAAATGACCCAATCAAAAAATGGGCCAAAGAAATAAACAGACATTTCTCCAAAGAAGACATACAGATGGCTAACAAAGACATGAAAAGATGCTCAACATCACTCATTATCAGAGAAATGCAAATCAAAACTACAATGAGGTACCATTACTCGCCAGTCAGGATGGCTGCTATCCAAAAGTCTACAAGCAATAAATGCTGGAGAGGGTGTGGAGAAAAGGGAACCCTCTTACACTGTTGGTGGGAATGCAAACTAGTACAGTCGCTATGGAAAACAGTGTGGAGATTTCTTAAAAAACTGGAAATAGAACTGCCATATGACCCAGCAATCCCACTTCTGGGCATACACACTGAGGAAACCAGATCTGAAAGAGACACGTGCACCCCAGTGTTCATCGAAGCACTATTTATAATAGCCAGGACATGGAAGCAACCTAGATGCCCATCAGCAGATGAATGGATAAGGAAGCTGTGGTACATATACACCACCGAATATTACTCAGCTATTAAAAAGAATTCATTTGAATCAGTCCTAATGAGATGGATGAAACTGGAGCCCATTATACAGAGTGAAGTAAGCCAGAAAGATAAAGACCAATACAGTATACTAACGCATATATATGGAATTTAGAAAGATGGTAATGATAACCCTATATGCAAAACAGAAAAAGAGACACAGATGTATAGAACAGACTTTTGGACTCTGTGGGAGAAGGCGAGGGTGGGATGTTTCAAGAGAACAGCATCAAAACATGTATATTATCTATAGTGAAACAGATCACCAGCCCAGGTCGGATGCATGAGACAAGTGCTCGGGCCTGGTGCACTGGGAAGACCCAGAGGGATTGGGTAGAGAGGAAGGTGGGAGGGGGGATCGGGATGGGGAATACATGTAAATCCATGGCTGATGTCAATGTATGACAAAACCCACTACAATATTATAAAGTAATTAGGCTCCAACTAATAAAAATAAATGGAAAAAAAAAAAAAAGAACAAATACCAAGATAGAAATACCAAGATAGACCATATCCTGGGCCATAAATGAAATTTTAACAAATTTTTTAAAATTGAAATTATACTGTGTGTTCTCTGATAAAAATGTGTTCAAACTAGAAATTGGTGACAAAAAATAGAAAAAAAAATTGTAAACTAAACATATTTCTAAATAGTTCATGGATCAAATAGGAAGCCTCGCCTCAAAGAAAATTAAAAAATACATTGAACTGAACAAAAATGAAAAAGCAACATATTGAAGTCTCAAAGACTTTAATAAGACAGCAGTACTGAGGGAGAAAATTATGTCACTAAATGTAAGAAAGTCTCAAAAAAATCATCTAACCTCTGCCTCAAGAGTCTAAAAATCAAAGATGAATTCAAAGTGGACAGAAGAAAGAAAACAACAAAAGATAAGTGCAGAAATCAATAAATTGAAAACAGAAAAACATTAGAGAAAATCAATGAAACAAAGTGTTGGTTTTTAGCAAAGATCAATTAAACTGACAAACTGTTAGTAAATCTGACAAAGAGAGAGAAGGCATAAATTATGAATACCAGATTAAAAAAACAGGAAAAATCGCCACAGGCCTTGCAAAGTCCAAAGGATAAAATGGTATATTACAAACAGCTCTACACCCAAATTTGACAAATTTGAATAATTGGGCCAATTCCTCAAAAAACACAACTTACCCAGGATGAGATCGATCACTAGAACAGGCCTCCAACTATTTAAAAAATTGAACTCATGGTTTAAAAACTCCCTTCTAAATCTCCAGGCTCAGATGGTTTCATTAGGCAATTTGACTACAACTTTAAAGAATTAACACTAAATCTATACAAGCTCTTCCAGGAAATAAAATAGGAGAAAATATCTCTCAATTCATTTTACAATGTTATATTACTCTGACACCAAATCAAACAAAGACAGCACAAAAACAGAAACTACAGGCCAGTATCCAAGTTCTGGCACAACTGTTGAGATATTGTCTTATACTGCATGGTGTTTCTCTTGTGGGAAACTGGGTAATATGTAGAGATAACTCTACATTATTCTTACTACTGCATGTGAATCTAAATTATTCCAAAATGAAAAAACTCACCTACATAAACCTGTTTCCTTTACATCTCATATCTGAAATATTTTTACTGGATAAAATTTTAAGTAATCATTCTTTTTCCAATTTTAATTAATCAAACTTCTAAGTTGTATTAATAATCAATAGTATATTTCAGTATTAATATCAAAGAGATGAAGAAACTGAGATCCAAAGAAGGTACATGGCTTGATCAAATTTAACAACACCTCATCACTAAATTATGACAATAGGCCATGATGCCCAACTCATACTTTCCACCAAAATACGAGATTGAACTATATAAAGTTACCAATATTGAGCCACCGTTACCTGTAGAAAACAGATTTAACACAGTATACAATCTCTATTGTGGAAAGGACTTTGAATGTTGAGGTATTTTCTAATAAGCATTTATTTAATATCTGTTGCATACTGCATTGGGCTTCTCAAATGGCTCAGTGGTAAAGAATCTGCCTGCAATGTAAGAGACTGTGGTCTGATGAACGGTCGGGAAGATCCCCTGGAGGAGGGAATGGCTGCTTACTCCCGTATTCTTGCCTGGAGAATCGCATGGATAGAGGAGCCAAGCGGGCTATAGTCCATGCGGTCACAAAGAGTCAACACAGAACTGAAGTGACACACACACATACTTAATTAAATATGAGGTGTTTAACTCTAAGGAATATGTTATTTAATTCTCCTTTGATATATGAGGACTAGCCTTGTGGCCAGGATTTGGAATCCCTCAGGAACTACTTGAAATTTCATCCTCCCATCCTAATCTGAAGTCACCCCATATCTCTTGTGTCCTGTCATGTTAGGATTTATGTCACTAGATTAGATTCTCAAAGCACCATGGGAAAAGAGCTGGAGGACCAGCATTTGACCTACTCTAGCCCAGAGGCATAGCTCCATGGTCTAATCCCAAAGGTTCCTCTCTCAAAACCACCATTTAAGATTCTCTAGGTTTAAATAAGTATAAAACTATCCTCAGGGCTTGTTAGAACTTTACAGACTGAAAACAATTCCTAGCCTTCCTTTTTGTTTCAGACTAGAATTGAATCTAAGTGGCTACATACGGGAAGATGAAAGGATGAAGACCCCAGTATCAACCTGTCCTTTCAGACTGAGGGTGATCCAGGACATTTAAATAGGTCAGAGCCTCTCCATCTGGCCAGAGCCCAGTTGCACCACAGCGCATTGCTCCCTGGGAGCATATACCCAAATGCTTTAGGTCCTTCCTTTTCAGCACCTTCCCTGACAGTTGTCTCCTTACAGCCCATAATCAGTACAAACGAGACCAAAGAACCTGGATACTCATCCCAGCTCTGCGTGTGAGCAACAGTATGAATTTAACCACCAACTTAATTTCTCCTAGCCTTGCTGCCTTGGCCAATAAAGTAGGGAAAAGACTGTTATAACAATGTATTAATGAGGTAATGCAATGTTTTTCAAACCACAGTATGTTTATTATTCATGATAGAAAGATTTTAGACGGCTTATACCAAAATATTTATCTTGAACAGTTTTACTTTATAGGAGAAGATAAATGGCTTTCTTTTTGTATTAATTCCCCTTAAAAATAAATGTGTGTACATTTTTCAAAATATAAAGTCATTTAAAGAAAAATATTTGGTACATAGTGTGACAACTTGTGAAGGAATCTGATGTATTGGAAACACCAACTTAACATATGTTTTGCTTGTCAATGTAAGACATCTTGTCTAGTCATTCCAATACTGCAATAGAAAGGATGGTGCATGCCTGAATTATCCATTTGTCCATTCATATCAACAAAATGTACTAGTTAATTGCTTCATTTTTTTCTTTGGCAGCATTCACAGTCCAAAAAAACTGGAAACAGTGGCAGATTTTATTTTCTTGGGATCTAAAATCACTGTGGATGGTGACTGCAGCCATGAAATTAAAAGATGCTTGCTCCTTGGAAAGAAAGTTATGACAAATCTAGACAGCATATTAAAAAGCAAAGATATCACTTTGCCAACAACAGTCTGCATAGTCAAAGCTATGGTTTTTCCAGTAGTCATGTATAAATGTGAGAGTTGGCCTATAAAGAAGGTGAGTGCTGAAGAATTGATGCTTTCGAATTATGCTGGAGAAGACACTTGGGTCTCTTGGACTGCAAGATCAATCCAGTCAATCCCAAAGGAAATCAACCCTAAACCCTCACTGGAAGAACTGATGCTGAAACTGAAGCTCCAATACTTTGGCCACCTGAA
Source organism: Cervus canadensis (assembly GCF_019320065.1). NCBI lineage: Eukaryota > Metazoa > Chordata > Mammalia > Artiodactyla > Cervidae > Cervus > Cervus canadensis. The sequence goes on from NC_057387.1 coordinate 70,551,379, forward strand.
GTGAAAAGCCAACTCATTAGAAGAAACCCTGATGCTGAGAAAGATTGAGTGAAAGAGGAGAATGAGGTGACAGAGGATGAGACGGGTGGATGGCATCGCCCACTCAATGGACATGAATTTGAGCAAACTCTAGGAGATAATGGGAGAAGGCAGTGGCAACCCACTCCAGTATTCTTGCCTGGAAAATCCCATGGACTGAGGAGCCTGGTAGGCTGCAGTCCATGGGGTCGCGAAGAGTTGGACACGACTGAGCAACTTCACTTTCACTTTTCACTTTCATGCATTGGAGAAGGAAATGGCAACCCACTCCAGTGTTCTTGCCTGGATAATCCCAGGGATGGGGGAGCCTGGTGGGCTGCCATCTATGGGGTTGCACAGAGTCAGACACAACTGAAATGACTTAGCAGCAGCAGCAGGAGATAATGAAAGACAGGGAAGCTTTGGCATGCTGCAGTCCATGGGATCACAAAGAGTCAGACATGACTTAGTGACTAAACATCAAAGCGTGCAATCAATCACTGTTATCACAAACTACCCTAGACTTCATGTCACATCACATCACTGTCCTCCTGTGGCTTTCAGTTTCCAATATAAGCTCCTCATCTCATGTTTTTAACCACTCAGAATTCATGTCATCCACTTTGCTCACAAAACTGTCTACCCTATTGCTGCTATTCCACAACGAATTTGTCCTGCAAGATTGATTTCAAAACTCACCTGTATCTGGATATCTAGATAACTACATGGCTTATATTCATATACATTATGTATATAATGTATGCAAATTATATACATGATTTATATACTTTGAAAGTCCCCAGTACTGATGACTTTACTGGTCTTACAATAACAAGACAAAATAAATAAAGAGAAGATTACAATTGGACTTCCCTGGTAGTCCAGTTACCACTGAATCTGCCTGCCAATGCAGGGAACACACTCAATTATTCCCTGGTCCAGGAGGATTCCACCTGCCATGGGGCAACCAAGCCCATGCCCCCCAACTGGGCTCTGGAGTCCACATGCCCGCAATTACTGAAGCCTGTGTGCCTACAGCCTGTGCCCCACAACAAGAGAAGCCACCACAATGAAAGGCCTGTGCACCGAAACTAGAGAAGAGCCCCTGCTCACTGCAACAGGAAAAGCCCATGTGCAGCAGTGAAGACCAAGTGCAGCCAAAAGTAAATGAATAAAAAGAAAAAAAAAGAAAATTATAATGATGGACAATGAGTTCATGGACAAAGATATTATGCATTGTAGTGGAGGAGGTAGTATATAAAGGTCTTAAGAATACAGATTTTGGAGTCAGACCATCTGGATTTGAATTCTGGCACACCACTTGCCACGTGAAGAAATAATTCAGCCTAAGATTCAAAATCTCATCTGAAATTGGGAGTAATAATAATTGCTACTTCTACTGTGAGGATTAAATGATTCAGCACAGAGAAGTATTTAGACAATACTTGAAATACTGGTTACTGTGATATGAAGAAGGCACCAATGGAAACATATTAGAGGTGCTCCTAATGGAGAGTCTTAATTAAGAGGCTGTCTGGAGAAGGATGGAGTCCGATTCTGTATTGCAGGACAGGTGGGAGTGGGCCAACATGTACGCATGTCGGGGGAGGGGAGTGGACAGAGTGAGGGCGGACTAGTCAGCACATATACCAGCTGCAAAGCCATATGAAAGCGGGCATGGGAACGAGGAATAATAGTGCATGGTATGTTACACAACTGCATGTGGCACCTCTAGTTCAAGGGGACGGAGGTACAAAGTGATGGAAAACGAGGCCATGCAAGCAAGGCTTTGCATGTTCTCATCAAATTCTTGAGGAAAAAAGTATTTGAGTGTCTGCTACATTCCTGAAGCTATTTTATTTTAAGGACTGGACACTAGAGTACAATGGTAAAACATATACAGCGTAATTAGGAAGATAAATACATAATTAAATGACAACAGATAAATACTTAATGGAAGAATGTAACAAGTCCTAATTTTTTCAAAGACATGAACAAAGTCTTAACAGATGAGTAAATATTCACCAAACAACAAGGAGAAAATCAGAAAGGTCAACATTATTTACCCAAACTCAATTATATGGCACTATATACCTAATTCTTTCTATACAGTTTTAAGAATATTGTATTACTATTCCTTATAACAAGCAGTTTTTATTAAGCCTATTTAAGAGACGAGGATCCCCAAGATCACACAGCAAAACCAGTTTTCTTAACTAGCTACATTTAGTTTTCTTTAGAATACTATAATCTTCATACAGGAGATACTCTATCACTACTATATTTGGCAATTAGATTAAGAAGGTATTATTCTTATTTGCACATAAAGTTTCAAGTACATGACAAATAGTCCATGTTTATGACAAGAAAATTCATGACAGTTCATGACAAAAAAAAATTATTTTCATTTTAAAAGCCCTGAATTCCACAGACTATAATAGATGGCCTTGACACATTAGCATTTCAATATACATATTTTTAAAGCATTTCAATACATACATTTTAAGGCGTACATACATTGTGCATTTCATATTTAGTAGCTATTTCTTCCTAATAGCAGGAGTCACACCATCCATTACATTGCTTGTTCTGACAGTAAAGAAAATAAACTATATTTAATCAGAGGTTAACTGAAGACCACACTGATCAAGACGGTCTCTCACATTCTGTTGCTGACAGGTGTGGAATGAAGTGGAAGGTCATGGTAGAAAGATAAAGATGAACATCAACCCTTTTTTTTTTTGTCTCCTTCCAGTTACAACCTAAGTTACTCCAAACACCTTGCCGGACAGAGATGAAGCAGCAACACCCCAGACATCCGAAGGGGCAAAGCCCCCGTTCACACTGGATGGGATCAAACAAATATTTATTGACTGACTGACTAACAGCAATGACTCAAAATGTCCAATGTAAGACTGCTTTCACATATCTTATCTCCCTCAGTCTTCATGAAGACCCTGAGAAACAGATAGTATCATCCTTATTTCATAGAGAAGTGGAAAGAACCTTAAAGACGACAAAGTGAAAGTGTTAGTCACTCAGTCGTGTCCTAGCCCGCCAGGCTCCTCTATCCATGGAATTCTCCAGGTAAGAATAATGGAGTGGGTAACCATTCCCTTCTCCAGGAGATCTTCCTGACCCAGAGATCAAACCTGGGTCTCTTGCATTGCAGCCAGATGCTTTACTATCTGAGCCACCAGGGAAGCCCAAAGAAGGCAAGTGATGTAGCAAATTATGGCAGGACTTGAATTTGAATAGTTACCCCCAGGGCCACTGAGTTTTACACTCCTTGCCTATCTTTATTTAAAAGGCCCCTGACAGCAGCCATGGCCATAAAGGAGATATTGGTTAGACTCACCACTTCACGAGCCTCTTGAAAAGTCAGTGTTAAAGTTAGTGGAAAGGTGCTGATTCATAGATCAGACAATTGTCAACTGGTTTCTCTTGAGCCTCATCCTCTGGCTTTGCTCCTTCATCCCCTGCTCTTGGCACTGGCCTCCTTGCTATTCCTCAAACAGATTAAGCCCAATCACCTCCCCATTTGCTGTTACTCCACCTGCAATTCTTTTTGTGCCACTCTTCCTAAGGGTTTTATTGAAATAGTTTCACTCTATCCTCTTCCCTTGGGTTTCACTGATTGCTCTGTGATAAAGAACCTGCCTGCCAATGCAGGAGATGTGAGTTTGACCCCTGGGTTGAGAAGATCCCCTGGAGAAGGAAATGGCAACCCACTCCATTTCTCTTTCCTGGGAAATCCCATGGACAGAGGAGCCTGGTGGGCTACAGTTCATGGGGTCGCAAAAGAGTTGGTCATGACTTAGCAACTAAACAACAACAAGGCTTCTTACCTTATCCCTCTTTCCTGCTGTTTTTTCTTCTATAGCTCTTATCATCATCTGAATTGGTAAACATTTTATGGTTTGTTTGTTTTTTAATTGAAGTATGGCTGATGTACAATAAACTAGAGGTATACAATATAGTGATTCACCACTGTAAATGTTATACTCCATTTCTAGTTATTAAAAAGTATTGGCTATATTCCTTGTATTGTATAATATATTCCTGTAGCTTAATTCATACATAATAGTTTGTACTCTTAATCCCCTACCCCTATATTGTCCCTCCTCCCTTCCCTTTCTCCACTGGTAACCACTAGTTTGTTCTCTGTATCTGTTTCTTTTTTTAAATATTCACGGTATATTTTTTAGATTATATATATAAGTGATATTATACAGTATTTGTCTTCCTCTGATTTATTTCACTTAGCAAAATACCCTCCAAGTCCATCCATGTTGCTTCAAATGGCAAAATTTCATTCTTTTTTTATGACTGAGCATATTCCATTGTGTATATATACCCCATCTTAATTCAACTGTTGATGGACACTTAGGTTGCTTCCTATCTTTGCAATTGTAAATAATCCTGCTATGAACATTGGAATGCATGTATCTTTTCAAACTGTTGTTCTTTATTTTTTCAGATATATACCCAGCTCATGGTAGTTCTGTTTTTAGTTTTTTGAGAAACCTCCATACTATTTTCCACAGTGGCTGCACCAATTTACATTCCCACCAACAGTGTACAAGGATTCCTTTTTCTCCTACCATCATAAGTGAAAACATTGCTTCTGTGTCTAGAGCACTCATATCTTCTGTATAAACTAGAGATCTTTTTCTTTGCGGACAAAACTTTCATTAAGTGATTACATCATATTTCAAAACAGGTAAAGTATCAATGAAAAGGAGTAGAAAGTAATCCAGAGAAATAGCTTTGCACCAAAAATAAAAAGGATTCTAAATAAGTGGAAATTGAGGATCACTAGGACTTTATATCTCCTTTTTAAGCCAGTTCCTGTTTTACTAAATATCTTGAAAGATTTTTTTAATGTATATTTTTTCAACCTTTTGCATAAGTCATCTGAAACTTGTAACACTGAATGTTAGACAACTGTAACTGCATTTGATGAGAAAAATTTAAAACTAAACCTTTAGAGAAATAGAAACAGAAAATGGCATTGTCTTAGGTAGTGTGTGGTAGCACTTATATGGGAAATGTAAAAATACAGTGAGTATGAAAAAAAAGAAGCAGACTCACAGGCAGAACAACCTGTGGTTGTTTGGTGAGAAGGGGCATCAAGACATGGGGAAGTGGAAGGTGCAAATTCCCACTCAAAAATATGCTGTACAAAATGGGTACCTAGCCAATATTTTACAATAACTGTAAATGGAGTTATAACCTTTAAAATTTGTATTAAAACATTTTAATTAAAAATGGCATTGTCTTAAATGTATTACCACTTAATAAACTACATATTTATGATGTAGTCTCCTCCCAAATAACACAGATTTGCGTTAGTGCAGTTTCTGATTTACTGGTTGACTTTTAGAGTTTCAGTGACTTTGAGGACTCTTTCTCTGCTCTAAAATAATTGTTTCAGAAAACTAATATACAAATGTCAGTCACACAGCACTTTATTATTGAGGGCCCAATGCTAAAGACAGACTTCGGCATGCTTTCCTTTCACATCCCATTGCATCTTGGCACTGGCTGTGTGGTAGCACACTTAATATTGCTGATAAACTGCCAGTTCTTGAGAATCAAGATTGCTGGGAGAAATATCAGTAACCTCAGATATGCAGATGACACCACCTTTATGGCAGAAAGCAAAGAATAACTTGATGAAAGTGAAAGAGGAGAGTGAAAAAGTTGGCTTAAAGCTCAACATTCAGAAAACTAAGATCATGGCATCCGGTCCTGTCACTTCATGGCAAATGGATGGGGAAACAATGGAAACAGTGAGAGACTTTATTTTGGGGGGCTCCAAAATCACTGCAGATGGTGATTGCCACTAGGAAATTAAAAGACGCTTGCTCCTTGAAAGAAAAGCTATAACCATCCTCGACACCATATTAAAAAGCAGAGACATTACTTTGCCAACAAAGGTCCATCTAGTCAAAGCTATGGTTTTTCCAGTAGTCATATATGGATGTGAGAGTTGGACCATAAAGAAAGCTGAGCACTGAAGAATTGATGCTTTTGAACTGTGGTGTTGGAAAAGACTCTTGAGAGTCCCTTAGACTGAAAGGAGATCCAACCAGTCCATCCTAAAGGAAATCAATCCTGAATATTCATTGGAAGGACTGATGCTGAAGCTGAAACTCCAATACTTTGGCCACCTTATGGGAAGAACTGCCTCATTGGAAAAGACCCTGATGCTGGGAAAGATTTAAGGCAGGAGGAGAAGGAGACGACAGAGGATGAGATGGTTGGATGGCATTACCAACACAATAGACATGAGTCTGAGCAAGCTCCAAGAGTTGGTGATGGACAGGGAAGCTTGGCGTGCTGCAGTCCATGGGGTCACAAAGAACTGGATATGACTGAGCAATTGAACTGAACTGAACTGAAAGTCTTAATTTCATGACTGTCTGGCTGCCTAGCACATGTTAAGCACTGCACTGAGTACATTTTAAATTAATGAAGGAATAATGGATAAACCAGTCACCACTGGGAATGTGAACTTGCATAACTGACCTCACAAGTTAACTGGATAAATAAGATATACAAAATTAAATAACAAAGCAAAGGTTGAATTACCCTAAAGGCTTAACTTCCTCAGGGAAGAGTACTGGGGCAGTGGTTATCTTGAAATGAGGAGAAACTGGACAGCGTGTTGGGTGAGAGTTTAGGCTCCGAAATGAGATAGAATTTGTTGCTTGATGCTATCATTTGCCAGTTTTGTAAACTTGGGCAAGTTACTGTCAAAGGACCATGAGATTCCCCTTGGTAACAACAAGTATGTTTTCTACATCTGTTTTTCTATTTTTGTTTTATAAATAGGTTTACTTGTACCATTTTTTTAGGTTCCACATATAAGTGATATCAAGGAGGGGCAACAGAGGGATAAATTAGGAGACTGAAATTGACATATACACATTTATTGTTCAGTCACTAACTGAACAATAATTGTGACTCCATGAACTGCAGCACGCCAAGCTCCTCTGTCCTTCAAAATTATCTGCCGGGGTTTGCTCAAACTCAAGCCCATTGAGTTGGTGATGCCATCCAATCATTTCATCTTCTGTCAATCCCTTCTCCTCCTGCAGTCAATCTTTCCCAGCATCAAGGTCTCTTCCAGTGAGTTAGCTCTTTGCATCACATGACCAAAGTACTGGAGTTTCAGCATCAGTTCCTCTAGTGAATATTCAGGGTTCATTTCCTTTGGGATTGACTGGTTTGATCTCCTTGCACTCCAACACATTCTCAAGAGTCGTTTCTGGCATCACAGTTCAAAAGCATCAATTCTTCGGTGCTCAGCCATCTTTATGGTCCAACTCTCACATCTGTACATGACTGCTGGAAAAAATCATAGCTTTGACTGTAAGGATTTTTTTCAGTAAAGTGATGTCTCTGCTTTTTAATAGGTTTGTCACTTCCAAGGAGCAAGTGCCTTTTAATTTCAAGGCTGCAGTCACTGTCTACAGTGATTTTAGAGCTCAAGAAAATAGAATCTGCCACTATTTCCACTTTTTCCCATCTATTTTCCATGAAGTGATGGGACCGGATGCCAACTACTATATATAAAAGAGATAGCTAATAAGAATCTACTGTATAGCACAAGGAACTCTATTCAATACTCTGCAATGACCTACATGGAAATAAAATCTAAAAAAAAGAACAGATATATGTATGTATAACCGACTCACTCTGCTATACACCTGAAATTAATACACACTGTAATCAACTATACTCCAAGAAAAACTAATTTTTCTTTAAAAAAAGGACAAGACCATTACATACGATCTGATTTAAGGAGACAAAGCAGAATGTATTGTTTATACAGCAAAAGAGTGTGATACTAATCAGGCACAGGCTCAGCTAGTCTTCCAAAGGATTTAGGGGAAGCATGTTGTTCATGAAGACTTTCAGAGGCATCTGTAGAAGCCTGGGGGGGGGGGGGGGCAGTAAAGGCTGCTGTTAATTGGTTGAAACCCAGAAATATGTTTGTTGGAGTGAATTCTTACTGGCTAACTTTCGAAAGCAAAGGGCTGTCCCTGATTGGTTGGTTTATAAAGCACATTCACTACAGCAGTTGTTGATCAAACGACTGGATTTAAAACCAGTTCTGTTGACTCCTTGTTGCCATGGCTACAGAACAATTAATCTTTTCTTACGTATGTGAAAACTTAACCTTTCAAGGTTTCAGTTTCTTATCTATAAACTTCATAGAGGTTTATAAGAAGTTTAAAAGATAACACTCAAAGAATTCACACTGTGCTTACCATGCAGCATTCAATAAATATTATGTTTATGTTTTTAAGATACACATGAAGCATTTCATTTGTAAGACAAATAGGGTTCCTAAACATGGTCTGAATGTTTTTGTCAGAATACCATGAAACACTGTCACTTACTTCTCTTCCTTTTCCCCACTCTTGGTTGGAAAAAAAAAAAAACTAATATGGTATTTTGTTCACAAGGCCTAACACTGAGTTTAAATAGGCTAGTATTGTCTATGATTCCGTTTTGCTTCTATTCTACCTTAGATTCTGAAGGCATGAGATAAATAGAATGGATGTGCTCCAGCACTCTAGGAGAATATGCAGAGTTGGGATAGACTGGATGATTGTCTCCAGTTCTTCTCTCCTACCTTGTTATAGAATTGTACATGACTTTATAGTATCTCCCACCAAGTAAACAGAGTCTGTTCCCCACCCCCAATGATATTGATGATGGCCATGTGAATTACTTTAGCCAATGAACTGTGGCAGATATAATTCAAGGAAAGGCTTTGGCCTTGCTTTTGGATTTGACTGTGAATTTTGCATCTCTGCCATCTACCTTGAGATTCACATACTCCGTCCAAGAAGAACAAGGAGGTATGTAGAACAGATCTGGACCCAGTGTGCAGGCTGAAACCAAGCCTAGCTCACCAACAGACCCATGATTGAGAAAAGTGAGTACTTGTTGGTGTTAAGTCACTACTTTGAAATTCTTTGTTGCACAACAAAAGCTGACTAATAGATAAAGGAAAGGCATGAGACGTGAAATTCTTTGTTGCACAACAAAAGCTGACTAATAGATAAAGGAAAGGCATGAGACGGAACCTGGGCAGTTATAGAATGAAAATGAGAAAGAAGCAGGGATGGAGATTAAGAACCAGACAAACAAATTAACAACAACAAAAAAATTGCTACCTTGTTTTGCCTCATCTGTAATGAGAATGTTAATATATTACTACTTTCTTCCTAGATACAAAATAACAAAAGGTAGGGATATCACAGAGACTGAAATATAGACCTTTCCAGGAGAGATACAGAGTAACACAGAAAGATGAATGTTTAAACCCAGCATTTCACAAGCTAAAGTGCTAAAGGCATAAGTATTTTAGAAGGACATAAGCTGAAAAACTAATGCTAAGACTGGGAAGTTTCTGAAAGAAAAGAGATTCTAGGTGCTGAGACAGTCTTCTCATAAAGGCTTTCTTTTAAAATCACACTACAGATTTGATGGCAACAAAGAAGTGGATATTAAGTAAAAGGATAGAAGATCTCTGAGTCACAGCTAGAAAATATGGACAAGTAATAATTACATTGGATGCATTTGATAAGGATGATTCTAACTTTTCTGATCCGGAAGGATCTTACAGATGTCAGAATCATCCATACCAGCATATACCATCTTTTAACTAGAAAAACTAATGTACAATGTTGAGAAAGCAGCATATCATATCATTTGAATCTTTGAGTTTAAATGTATTATATCATGAAGTTAAACATCATAACTTTTAGAAAGTGTTACCTCTGACTGAACTAATGCTAAAACTTTGGCTAAAACTCTAGAAAAGCTTTGGTTATCTAGGTCAGACACATTTCCATAAGAGTTCTGTTAATTTATGAGTGTCTAGTTAATTTCTTTCATGAAAAAGATTATAATTTCAGATCCCAAGGGTTTTACAATGACAGCCTAAACAAAGTTGTCTCTTTGAAACCAAACTATAAACTTAACAGTTTAAATTATATACGCCAGATAACATCTCATAAATTTAGAACAGTCTTCTCAAGATTAGAATGCAATGAAGTTAAACTGTTTATATTTAGAAATTCTGAACTTTTAGAAGAAAGGCCAATTTGTCTGCATCAGCCCTCACTATTTAAAACAGTTCATGTGCATTGGTGGCTGTGAGGTTTTAGTTTCTTCTCCCTGTTATGATACTATAATAGTAACAACTTAGGGGAAAAAAAGTACAGATTGTATTTACTTCTGAATTTCATTTTTTAATAACATTGTCAACTTATCTACACAGTCAAAGGAAAAGAAAATTCAGGACCCTCCTTTTTCCCCCACTCAAATTGCTATTGCTGAAAGACTTTGAGCCCAAATTATTTAGATGTACTCTACATTATCTGAATCTGTTGGATAATAATTCAAACTTTCACTTTGGTTCAGCAAAATAAGCTTTGAGGGATAAGTAAACATGGCTGAGGAAATTCTCTGAACTAGTAATTATTTACCAACTAGAATGCTTCATGTACTACTTACATAAAATAGATAATAAGGACCTAGTATACAGCACACCGGAGAAGGCAATGGCACCCCACTCCAGTACTCTTGCCTGGAAAATCCCATGGACAGAGGAGCCTGGTAGGCTGCAGTCCATGGGGTCACAAAGAGTCGGACACAACTGAGCAACTTCACTTTCACTTTTTACTTTCATGCATTGGAGAAGGAAATGGCAACCCACTCCAGTGTTCTTGCCTGGATAATCCCAGGGATGGGGGAGCCTGGTGGACTGCCATCTATGGGGTCACATAGAGTCATACACGACTGAAGTGACTTAGCAGCAGCAGCATATAGCACATGGACATCTACTCAATACTCTGTAATGACTAATGTGAGAAAATCTAAAAATGAGTGTTTATATGTATATGTATATCTGATTTACTTTGTTGTACAGCAAATCTAACACAATATTGTAAATCAACTATACTCCAATAAATTTTTTTTAAAAAAGAATGTTTCCAGTTACTGTTAACCAACAACACAAGTAAATTTTCTTAAACAACAAAGACCTTTGGATCACATCTTCACAGCACAACCTTCACATGTCTCTGACTTCTGCCCTCTCCCCTTTCTCGAGAGTGCCTCAGACAGACTTTCTCAAGTCTCCTGGCCAGAACAGATTCACATGCCTATGCTTAAACCCATTCCAGCCAAGAAGAATAGAACCAACTGCCTTAGGACAACTAAAGATTCATTCCTTGGACTGAGGACAGACCCAGACACCCCTTAAGTTCATGGCCTTATTGGGTACAACTGGGTTCTGTACATAAATGACATGAGGGGAGAATTACAGTTGAACAGACAATTAGTATCTGCCACAGCTTTTAGCTATGGTTTTATAGCTCTTAAACTTTTTCTAACTCTTTTAGGTATGTATTTTAATTCTCAATACCTCTGGGAAGGTGGAAAATAACTGATTATTCTTATCTTACAAACTGAGGTCCAGAGAAGTTAAGCGGTTGCCCAAGGCCATGAAACTGATAAAAAGATCTTAAATTTATGTTATATTCAACTTTAAAATAATCATATGATATTAAATATTCTCCAAATAATAATATATAGATTATATTATAATATAATAATTATATTTCCCAAATAATGAGAAATTATATTCATTAATTTCCCTTTGGAAACATGCAGGCATGTTTATATGTCATTTTTTTAATGTAAGAAAAAAACAAACAAACTAGGAATCTCCCTGACATGTTCTCCTTCTGACATGAATTTCTCCTCAATAAGCAGTTTATGGTATTATGAATTTGTATAATAGCCTCACTCAAAGAAAAGACTTTATAATTTGACATGGTAAAAATAGCTGAAAACTGTTTCAAAAGCAAGATGAACTACTCATGCCACAGTTGGCATAAGCCTGTCCTGTAGGCAGGAGATGACACTGAAAATTACTGAAACAGAACGATAAAGAATGTCACTGGTCGTAAATTCACTTATTGCAATAAAATGCAGACAGAAGACCATCAGGAGGAGTCAGCCCAACTTCTGCCCCTCAGGTGGGCAAATAATGAGATCCTATCTCCCTTTAAATATTTGTAGAAAAAGATCATCTGGTACCTTGCTAAGGTGATTTAAAATGCCCTATGTAATAGGCAGCTTTATAACTGAACTCATCTTGGTGCTGTGAACTCACAAAAGGGCCTTCATAGTCCCTTCTCAGCAAACATACAGGGCCACGAGAGTGTCACTCTCTCCAGTAAATCAGCTTGAACTCTCTGTGAATTCTACTACCTCTTCTCTGTTTTTACAGGGGGGAATTACATAATAAATTCCTAATTTATTCATTCTTACTAGCATCATTTTTAGAATTCCATGGGCTACTCCCATTAAAAAGTTAGTAGTGGATAATTCTTTAAATTAAAATTACTCTTTTGTGATTTTCAAAAGTATGCTATTGCTTCTAGAAATTTGTTCCCTAGAAATATGTGCGCACATACACCAAGATATATGCACTGAGTACTTCATTGTTACATTGCTATAATAATGAAAACTTAGGAACAGTACAAACTACCATTAGTAAAAGTCACAGTTAAATGAATTGTATATAAATAAATGGAACTTCAGGCAATTCTTTTAAAAATTTGGTAAACTTATACATGAAAGTATGCACTGTATATGCCAGAAAATTTAGAAAACTCAGCAGTGGCCACAGGACTGGAAAAGGTCAATTTTGTTTCCAATCCCAAAGAAAGGCAATGCCAAAGAATGCTCAAACTACCGCACAATTCCACTCATCTCACACACTACTCAAGTAATGCTCAAAATCCTCCAAGCCTGGCTTCAACAGTACGTGAACCATGAACTTCCAGATGTACAAGCTGGTATTAGAAAAGACAGAGGAACCACAGATCAAACTGCCAACATCTGTTGGATTACTGAAAAAGCAAGAGAGTTCCAGAAAAACATGTATTTCTGCTTAATTGACTATGCCAAAGTCTTTGTGTGGATCACAATAAACTGTGGGAAATTCTGAAAGAGAAAGTAATATCAGACCACCTGACCTGCCTCTTGAGAAATCTGTATACAGGTAAGGAAGCAATAGTTAGAACTGGACATGGAACAAGACTGGTTCCAAATCAAGAAAGGAGTACATCAAGGCTGTATATTGTCACCCTGCTTATTTAAATTATATGCAGAGTACATCATGAGAAATGCTAGGCTGGATGAAGCAAAAGCTGATACAAAAAGACTGCCAGGAGAAATATCAATAACCTTATGGCAGAAAGCGAAGAAGAACTAAAGAACCTCTTGATGAAAGTGAAAGAGGAGAGTGAAAAAGGTGACTTAAAACTCAACATTCAGAAAACTAAGATCATGGTATCCGGTCCCATCACTTCATGGCAAATAGATGGGGAAACAGTGGAAACAGTGACAGATTTTATTTATGGGGGCTCCAAAATCACTGCAGATGGTGGCTGCAGCCATGAAATTAAAAGACGCTTGCTCCTTGGAAGAAAAGTTATGACCAACATAGACAGCATATTAAAAAGCAGAGACATTACTTTGCCAACAAAAGTACATCTAGTCAAAGCTTTGGTTTTTCCAGTAGTCACATATGGATGTGAGAGTTGGACTATAAAGAAAGCTTAGCGCTGAAGAATTGATGATTTGAACTGTGATGTTGGAGAAGACTCTTGAGAGTCCCTTGGGCTGAAAGGAGATCCAACCAGTCCATCTTAAAGGAAGTCAATCCTGAATATTCATTGGAAGGACTGATGCTGAAACTGAAACTCCAATACTTTGGCCACCTCATGCGAAGAACTGACTCACTGGAAAAGACCCTGATGCTGGGAAAGATTGAAGGCAGGAAGAGAAGGGGATGACAGAGGATGAGATGGTTGGCTAACATCATCGACTCAATGGACATGAGTTTGAGTAAGCTCCGGGAGTTGGTGCTGGACAGGGAGGCCTGGCGTGCTGCAGTCCATGGGGTTGCAAAGGGTTGGAAACGACTGAGCGACTGAACTGAACTGAAATTTTTATGTACTCTTGGAGAAGATGTATGTCATAAACTTTTTGCTTTAATAGCAAACTGTGGAAAAATATTCCATTTTTGCTTTAAAAATATATGTTGTATGAGCATAGAAAATCTCTGAAAGTATACACAGCAAACTGTTAACAGCAAACTTGGAGGAAGAAGGTATTAAACAATATTATATCTTACTTTTAAGATAACTTTATATATTTCTGAGTAGGTAGCGAAATATTGTGTTTAAATTATAATAATTATAATTTATAATTATTGATATAATAATTGTGATTTTTAATAACCTGAAAAGTAAAAAGTACAATTTTAGATTGTTATAACTCATTATCTCATTGTGTTTTCATTAGAGTGATTTGATAGAAGGTATCATAAGGTCTCAATAAAGAGTAGTGACAACAAGCTGACCAGGTTTAAATACCAGCTCTGCTACTTACTAACTGTACATCCTTGGGCAAGCTACTTAGTTTCTCTGTGCCTCAATTTCCTCATCTGTAAAGTAGATATAACCACAGTGCCAATAGAGATAGCTGTAAGAAAGAAAGGAGACAGTACATGAAAAATTCTAATTTAAAACAGCATCTGGAACATGGTAAAGGTTCAATAAATGTTAGTAACTAGTAGACAAGAAGTACAGAAAAGATAGATGCCTTAATAAAAATGGTTTAACTCGTTGGTCCCAAGAATTGGGATTAGAACTCAGACTGCCTGGTTCCTGTTTCAATTGCTTTTAAATGATAGACTTTGTTCTTTCTTTTTCTCATTATCACTTTTAAGTCTCTGAGATCAGTTCACTTTCCTCTGCTCTTTGTTCTAGAACAAACCGTCTCCGGCATTCAAGAGGCATACATACATAGACAATTATGCATTTTATTTTATTTATAAAATAAATGCATCAAGAAAATGCTCAAGAAATAAGGACAGTAATTCACTCAGTAAGTCCTATAATTTCCTGGAAATGTGTTTTCTTAAATGTAATTTCCTGCAGTTGTCAGCAAGATGCATGTACCGTTAACTGTAAGGAAAAAGTAATCCACTAGCAAAATTTAATTTGGAAAAAAAGTTATGAAAAAGAATCCTTCAAAATATGACCAACATATCGTTAATTTTACAGAGCCTAACAGTTCAAACAGTTGTTCGTTAGAAGCTAAATATTAACACATATTTTGTTCTCAAAAAAAAAGGCTGTAATAAGCCATCAAGTACAACCAGCACATGTGAATATCAAGCCCTTCTGTGAAAGACTTGAATTCTGGGGAAATGTATAATTTCTTGTCACATGTCAGATGTTCAAGGAATATCTATTGAATGATTAATGAACGCATACTTCAAATCTGATCACATAATTACAAACCTGCTGGCTGTCCACTTCTGGTGTACTTGAAAATTCTCTACCATCACACAGAATAAAACAAACAAGAGATTTTTAATTTAATGTCATCTGAGTCAACCATCAGTGCTTCCATTTTTCTATAGACAGAAACTGTAAGCATTGAGAAATATGGTTTTCTTATATAAATAAGTGTCTCTATTTTCTGATAAAATTTCATGGATATATCAAAAAGAAAAATAGAGAGAGAAAGGGGAAGAAGAAAGCAGAAGGAGGAGGCAGAGGGAGAGGAGTGGGAGAGAAGGAGGAGGGAGCAAGGAGGAAGAGAGAAAGAGATGAGAAGGAAGGGCAAGAGAGAAAGACTGATCTGTTGCAAGAGTGTGATTACCCTAACTCTGGCTCTCGAGTCTATGAAGTTTCTTTTCCCCTTCATTTCCTCTAAGACACACAGGTAGTTTACTTTCCTGGGTGGATGGCTGAGTTCCCAGACACTTTTCCTCCCATCCTCTACCTGACACTCCTTTTTCTCCACCCAACCCATGCTGAAAGAGTGTACCTTCTTTGATCTAAACTAAAAGCAGGAAGCAAAAGACTGGATTTGCTTTGAATAACCTATCGTTGCATTCCAGTCCCCTATGAAGAAGAGGAAATCTTTTTTTTTTTTTTTTTTTTTTTGGTGTTAGTTCTAGAAGGTTTTGTAGGTCTTCATAGAACCATTCAACTTCGGCTTCTTCAGCACTAGTGCTTGGTGCATAGACTTGGATTACTGTGACATTGAATGGTTTGCATTCTGTCGTTTTTGAAATTGCCCACAAGTACTGCATTCAGGACTTTTTTGTTGACTGTGAGGGCTACTCCATTGCTTCTAAGGGATTCTTGCCCACAGTAGTAGATATAATGGTCATCTGAATTAAATTCACCCACTCCCATCCATTTTAGTTCACTGATTCCTAAAATGTTGATTTTCACTCTTGCCATCTCCTGTTTGATCACTTCCAATTTACCTTCATTCATGGACCTAATATTTTAGGTTCTTATGCAATATTATTCTTTACAGCATCGGACTTTACTTTCACCATCAGACACATCCAAACCTGGACGTCATTTCTGCTTTGGTCCAGCTTCTTCATTCCTTCTGGAGTTATTTCTCCGCTCTTCTCCAATAGCACATTGGGCACCTACCAACCTGGGGAGTTCATCTCTCAGTGTCGTAACCTGTCCTTTCATCTTTTCTTAGCCTGAAGCATGAAGCAGAGTGCAACTTTTTTTTTTTTTTTTGAGTGCAACTTTTTTAAAATTTTTATTCCAACCACACTCTGCTGAAAACTGCATCCACTTGAAAAAGTTTATGGAATATTTGCACAATTACAAAGGAGCTGAAAAATTCCACAGAACACACTCCACTGTTGTGCACATCTCCACTTCTGGCAGAGTATTGGGATTTGAAATTAAGAAAAGGGAGAAAGTTATAACTATAGCAAGACAGGAAGCCACTGTTTCTGGAATTAGCTGGTTTTCAACTGCATTAGTCAAGAGTATTCAATTACCTAGATTGAATGTGTTTGTTATTTGCTCTCTTTTTGTTCTGTCATCAGAAGATTATTTCAGACACAGCCATCATTGCCAGATTGTTATTCTGGTGTAGCGCTTTCATGTATGAAATCACTATTTCAACATTTTTTACATTTTTTAATGTTACCAAATTCTGCTTTCTTTAATCTCTTTTATATTTTACCACTTATTTAAAGCCTGCACTATATTTTAATTTTTTCTGATGCCTCACAACTATCTTTTGGAAAAAGGGACTAAGGATTTGACCAGCTTTTTATGAACTGTGTGTCCTGTTTTTCTGAATAGGAACAAAAGGGTCTTCAGAATCTCAGGGGCTTTATCCACAGCTCCTGAGAGCCCCAACACGAACTCAGGGCCACAGCCTGCAGGTTTATCTGCTTCCTTCATATTGACCCAGAGCAGGTGATTTTGTGGCTGCATTGTTGTTTTATTTAAAATATAAAAACTCTGTTTACCATAAGCACCCTCGACCAATACTTAGTGAAAAATAGGTGGCTGTGGAACCGAAGAGATGATAAAGGAAGCTCCTACTTTATTTACAAGTCACATATAGTTCAGTGGTGATGAACATGAGCTCTGGAGTCAAACAGACCTGAATCCAAGTTTGTCTCTGCACATCTGACTATGTGAACTTGGGCAAGGAATTTAGCCTTTTTTATGCTCAGTTTTTCCATTGATTAAGTGGTGATACCATAACAAACACCTTATGGAGTTAATGGGAAGAGTAAATAAACTAATCTATATAAAAATAACTAGCACACTGTCTAGCACTCAAAAATTAAATCCAATGATTTATTGTCCTTCATTTATTTACGCTTTCAACAAATACTGCTTAAAATACGGAGTGATGAAAAGGGATTTAAAAATGAGCTTTCAGTCTAAATAAAGGAGACCACAAACAAGATTAATAAATATCACACATGATGTGTTCATACACTGCCAGGGAGAAAAATAAACCTGGGAAAGAAAATCAAATGAGTGTAACAGTGGTGGTGGTTGCACTCTTCAATTACGCAGTCAAGGAAGGCTTCATACTGAGGATGATAATTACATAAAATCATTACATCTCTTCCAAGTGCCTAACTGGGATCATCGAGAAATAAAAATTTCAGAATGTAAGTTCCATGATGTCAAAAATTGTGTTTGATTCGTTACCATATCCTTATAAGTAGGTAGGGTTTGACATGTAAGTGTCTAATAAATATTTCATGAATAAATATTAACACTATGGAGAGTATTATCTGGCCTACATGATAAGCATCTTGATTTACCAAAAAAAATGTAAAATCATTTTCAGCAAACAATTATCAAAAAAAAAAAAAAGGTTAGAATGCAATCAGTGTTAATTGTTAACAGTAGGGAGTGTGTGAATTAAAAACCCAGAAATATTAAAGGTACTTGCTCCTCAGCCTTCCCCCAATACTAGTCTCTTGAGAAATCTGCTTTCTTCCTCACTCCTTTATGGTAAGCTGCAGACTACAAGGAGACCAGGTAACAAATGAGTGGAAAAGGACTGGTCCCTGGCTGGCCCACTCTAGGCAGGTCATCAGTTTTTGTGGTCTCATCCAAAGAGAAACCAAGCCAATTAGATTGTCTCCTTCAAGGATGTGAACTACAAGGTCACGGAAGAAAGTGACCTGACGTGTGGGTGCTTGAACTAGAGGTTCATGTAGAATTGGGGCTAAAGTGACCATTTCAGAGCCATATTCTATGAAGAAATAGAGACACAGAGAAAGCTGGATGGGAATGAGAGATCAGAGTAGCCACCCATGGAGAACAGGGGAAGCCTCACCACAGAAAGACAAAGATGGGAAAGCGGCTGGCACTTGAGACTGTCTCAGTTCCCACTGACTCTGCAGCCTGGTTGTTTAGTCTGTCCTTGATGATTCTGAGGCAACCTTAGGTCCTTGCATGCATGCTCAGTCACCTCAGTAATGTCCAACTCTGAAACCCCATGGACTATAGCCCACCAGGCTCCTCTGTCCCTGGGACTCTCCAGGCAAGAATACTGGAGTGGGTTGACACGCCCTCCACCAGGGGATCAACTCCATCCAGGGATCAAACCCAATTCTACTGCATTGCAAGCTAATTCTTTACCTGCTGAGCCATCTGGGAAGCCCCCTTGGTATCCTTAGGATAACCTTATTTTTACTTAAATTAGAGTAAGTTTTTTTTTCCTTCTAACAAGAGAGAACAGACTCCTGGTCATCAACTATATACCATGTACTTAACACAGACAATCTGATTTAGTTATTAACACAATCCTATTACCCATTTACTTTAGCAAGAAATAAATGAAATTTCAGAAAAATTAATCAAGTCATCCAAAGTTGAATGGCTATCGAATGAAAGACCTGAACTTTGAACCAAAGTCTGTCCAAGTCCATAGCTACTGATTTTCATCCTATTCTGAAAGAACAGAATATAAGTACTATAGGAACTCATGAAAAACAGACTTCTTTTGATTAGCATATACAGATAAAGCTTGATTAGGGGAGCAAGGACTTGAGCAGATTTTAAAAGGTGAGTAGAACTGAGAAGCACAGTATAATATTTTGAAGTAGTGATGGAATGTTATTCTAGGTATGGGTACAACATAACTAAAATCATGGTGAAGACAATGAGAACATGAGGCAAGACTAGAGAGATAAAAAAGTTTGGCATCAGTGAGAAGAGGCTTCATTTTGGAAGGACAGCATGAAATCAGATTAGTTTACACTTGGCAAACCTGAATTCTTGACCTTATCTATTTAATAATACTAAATGATTGCTAAATATTTTTGAGCCTTTAATACAATGTGTAAATGGCCTTATTCCTGCAATTTAAGAGCTGGGATTCTAAGCAAATAAGTTATTTTAGAAGCAAAGACAAACCCTGAGAACTTTTATGTCTCTTGCCATGCTCATTTCCCAACCTCTCTCCCCAAAAAAGAAATCTTACTGACTCTAGGGAAACCACAAGAGTTTCCAAATTTGGAACTGCTGATAACATCACTATAAAAGTAAATGCCCTGACTCGCCCTCTGCTCACAAGATACATTCAGCTGTCACACTGGAGTACAGGTAGATAGTCTATCCATATAATGGAAGTACATTTTTAAAATTACTCTATTATAAAAATAAATTTAAAAGAAAGTTTCTAAAATTCACTTAGAAGAAACTGTACCCACAGTAATCAAATACCCTGGGGGAATACCATGGTACATTATTACTCTGGTAAAAGTTCCTTGTTATTTCAGTTGCTTCTCTTTCCTTGCCACCCACGCATCATTAACCCATTCATTCTGGCCTATCTTCTCTCTTTGAATGTAACAGAATGGGTGCTTTAAACAACAGAAATTCATTTTCTAAGAGAATTAGAGACTAGACACCAAAGATCAAGGTGTCAGCAAGGCTGCTTTCTTCTGAGGCCTCTCTCTTCGGCTGGCAGATGGCTGTCTCCTCATCCTGTCTCACGTGGTGTTTGGTCTTTATTCTGTGTGCTCACATCCCTGGTGTCACTTTTTGTGTGTCTAAATTTCCTTTTCCTATAAAGACCCGGGATAAATTGGGAAAGGGCCCATCCTAATGACCTCATTGTAACTTAATCACCTCTTTAAAGGCCCTGTCTCCAAATGCAATCTCATCCTGAGGCACTTGGGGTTAGGACTCAGACACACAAATGTTGAGGTGACACAAGCAGCCCATAATACTGTAGCTTCCTAATCAATAAACCTAAATGCATTTTTCTGTATTTATTATCCTTAAATTCTCTGTGGCATTTAATCATGCTACGGACTTCTTCAAGTATTTCCTCCCTTTCTTTGAGGAATACACCACAGCATCTTGCAACTTTATGCCTTTCCATACACTAATTTTTCTTCCCTCTTTACTTCCATTCCCAGTTGAACATCATTCCTTTCAGATCCTTTCCATGACTTCCCTAGTCACCTTGTATGTACCCTCTACTCGCCTATCATAGCAATAAGAATAATAATAGAAAAACTGATTAAAAAAGAGGAGGAGCTAACATTTATTGAGTAGTTTCTGTGTGCCGGCACTGTTCAAAGTCCCTGACATTTCTCAACTTTTAATAATAAACCCACCAGGCACAATTATTATTCCCATGGTATAGATAACAATATTGAGGCATACACAGTTGCAGTGATTCACAGTTATAGCTGTTTGCTTCTCATACCAGATTTTAACCTCTGTGGAGGCTATTGTAGCAATTCCTGGTACTTAACATGTTGTTTTACTTGCAGCTGCCTACATAGAGTTCTGTGCCTAGTCACTCAGTCGTGTTTGACTCTTTGAGACCCGATGGACTGTAGCCCACCAGGCTCCTCTGTCCATGGGGATTCTCCAGGCAAGAATATTGGAGTGGATTTTCATGCCTTCCTCCAGGGGATCTTCCCAAACCAGGGTTCAAATCCAGGTCTCCCTACAGGTGAATTCATTACCGTCTGAGCCCCCAGAGAAGCTACAGAGTTTTAGTTCCACTGACCTGATGTGAGTTGAATTGTGACTCTGTGCTTCTCGTTCTCCTCCTCCTCCCTGTTTGACAACGTCTCTTCTAAATGCTATGTTGGAGGGGAGGAGCCAAGATGGCAGAAGAGTAGGAAGGGGAGACCACTTTCTCTCCTACAAATTCATCAAAAGAATATCTGAACGCAGAGCAAACTTCACAAAACAACTTCTGATCGCTAGCTGAGGTCATCAGGCGCCCAGAAAAGCAGCCCATTGTCTTCGAAAGGAGGTAGGAAAAAATATAAAAGATAAAAAGTGAGACAAAAGAGCTAAGGACGGAGATCCGACCCGGGAAGCAAGTCATTAGAGGACGTTTCCAGACACCGGGAAACCCTCGCACTGGTGGGCCTGGGGGAAGCGTTTGAATCTAGGAGGGCAACCGGACTGGGAGGGAAACAATAAATAAAACCCACAGATTAAGTGCCTAAAAGCAACTCTCAGCAGAAAAGTGCCCCAGACACCCGCATCCGCCACCAGCAAGTGGGGGCGGCACGGAGAGGAGCAGGCGGCATTGTTTGGGGCAGGGTCCGGGCCTGAGTGCCCTGAGGACAATCGGAGGGAGCTTTTGTGGGTTGCCGGCTTGCCGGCTTGAACTGTGGGAGAGCAGGGAAGAGAGAGAAAATTGACCGGCCGGAACTCGCTGCCGGCCGTTTGCGGAACGGGGGGACCGAGAGAGTCCGGAGAGGGGCTCACAGACTACGGGCCGGCCCGGACCCGCCAGAGGCGGGAGCAGGTCGCGGCGAGACACAGCGCGCAGGCACCTGACCGACGCGGGCGGGGACGGGCTGGGGGCAGAGGGCAGAAGGCGCACACACCCGACCGGCGCCGCCGGCAGAAACCGAGATTGGGACCGTGGGAGAGGGTGCGCCGCACCCGGAGAGAGTGCGCCGGTCAGGCTTCGGGCTGCCTGGAACGCTCTGACGGGGAAGGCACAAGAGCGGACTCAGCCTTTAGTTCCGCGCTTTTGTGGATCAGCCGAGGGCTGGAGCTGCGCGCGGCGCGCTCCAGGAGGAGCCGCCGGGATTCTGAGCAGCGCAGACCGAGAAACCAGCGCCAGCCTCTCCCGGCAGCGCCAGCCCATCCCCGCAGCGTCAGCCCCTCCCAGCAGCGCGACAGAACTAGCTACCTGAATAAGAGTCCACCTCCGCCCGCCTGTGTCAGGTAGGAAATGAGGCTCTGAAGAAACAGGAAAACAGAAGCCAAATAAACAGAGGGAACCGCTTCAGGAGAGAGCAGTGCAACAGATTAAAATCCCTGTAGAAAACACCAATTACACCGGAAGAGGCCTGTAGATATTGAGATCTGTAAGCTGGAACGAGGAGATATCTGAAACTGAGCCGAACCGACACTGACCGCAACAGCTCCAGAGAAATTCCTAGATATATTTTTACTTTTTTTTTTTTTAATAAGAAAAAGAAAAAAAATTTTTTTTTAATTTTTTCTTTTTTATTTTTTCTCTTTTATTTTCCTTTAAAATTCCCTATTACTCCCCCATCATTCCTTAACTTTCATTTTCATAGATTTTTATGATTTTTTTTAATTAGGGAAAATTCTTTTTTTTTTCTTTCTTTCTTTTTTTTCTCCTTTTTCTCTTCTATTTTCTATTTTTCTTTTTCTCTTATTTCTTTTAAAGTCCTCTAGTACACCTCTACTACTCCTTAATTTTCATTTTCAATACACTATAACCTTACCAAAAAAAAAAAAAAAGAAGAGAAGCCCTATTTTTTAACTGAACTTCATATATATTTAAAAAAAATTTTTTGTGTGTGTTTTGGTTTTTGTTTTTAATATAGTATTTTTAAGAGTCTAATCTCTACTCTAGATGTTTAATTTTTGTTTTTCAATATATGATATAAATTGTGAACATTTAAGAATCCAATATTCAGTTCCCATTTTTATTCAGGAGTGTGTTGATTTTTCTCTCCCAATCTTGACTCTCTGTTTTCTACCTCAGAACACCTCTATTTCCTCATTTCTCCTTTTCTTCCCAATCCAATTCTGTGAATCCTGGTGGGTGTCTGGACTACGGAGAACATTCTGGGAACAGACAACTGCGTAGATCTGTCTATCTCCTCTTGAGTCCCCCTTTTTCTCCTCCTGCTCAACACTATCTCCCTCTTCCCTCTCCTCTTCTTCATGTAACTCTGTGAACCTCTCTGGGTGTCCCTAACAGGGGAGAATCTTTTCGCCATTAACCTAGAAGTTTTATTATCAGTGCTGTGTAGTTGGAGAAGTCCTGAGACTACAGGAAGAATAAAACTGAAATCCAGAGGCAGGAGACTTAAGCCCAAAACCTGAGAACACCAGAAAACTCCTGACTACAAGGAACTTTAAGTAATAAGTGACCGTCCAAAAGCCTCCATACCTACGCTGAAACCAACCACCACCCAAGAGCCAATAAGTTTTAGAGCAAGACATACCAAGCAAATTCTCCAGCAACACAGGAACATAGCCCTAAACGTCAACATACAGGCTGCCCAAGGTGACACCTAACACATAGACCCATCTCAAAACTCATTACTGAGCACTCCATTGCTCTCCAGAGAGAAGAAATCAAGTTCCACGCACCAGAACACTGACGCAAACTTTCCTAACCAGGAAACCTTGACAAGCCAATCGTCTAACCCCACCCACTGGGTAAATCCTCCACGATAAAAAGGAACCACAGACCTCCAGAATACAGAAAGCCCACTCCAGACACAGCAATCTAAACAAGATGAAAAGGCAAAGAAATACCCAACAGGTAAAGGAACATGAAAAATGCCCACCAAGTCAAACAAAAGAGGAGAAGATAGGGAATCTACCTGAAAAAGAATTTAGAATAATGATAATAAAAATGATCCAAAATCTTGAAAACAAAATGGAGTTACAGATAAATAGCCTGGAAACAAAGATTGAAAAGATGCAAGAAATGTTTAATAAAGACCTAGAAGAAATAAAGAGTCAATTAAAAATGAATAATGCAATGAATGAGATCAAAAACACTCTGGAGGGAACCTAGGGTAGAATAACGGAGACAGAAGATAGGATAAGTGAGGTAGAAGATAAAATGGTGGAAATAAATGAAGCAGAGAGGAAAAAAGAAAAAAGGATCAAAAGAAATGAGGACAACCTCAGGGACCTCTGGGACACTGTGAAACGCCCCAACATTCGAATCATAGGAATCCCAGAAGAAGAAGACAAAAAGAAAGGCCATGAGAAAATACTCGAGGAGATAATAGCTGAAAACTTCCCTAAAATGGGGAAGGAAATAGCCACCCAAGTCCAAGAAACCCAGAGAGTCCCAACAGGATAAACCCAAGGCGAAACACCCCAAGACACATATTAATCAAATTAACAAAGATCAAACACAAAGAACAAATATTAAAAGCAACAAGGGAGAAACAACAAATAACACACAAAGGGATCCCCATAAGGATAACAGCTGATCTATCAATAGAAACCCTCCAGGCCAGAAGGGAATGGCAAGACATACTGAAAGTAATGAAAGAGAATAACGTACAACCTAGATTACTGTACCCAGCAAGGATCTCATTCAGATATGAAGGAGAATTCAAAAGCTTTACAGACAAGCAAAGGCTGAGAGAATTCAGCACCACCAAACCAGCTCTTCAACAAATGCTAAAGGATCTTCTCTAGACAGGAAATGCAAAAGGTTGTATAAACGTGAACCCAAAACAACAAAGTAAATGGCAACAGGACCACACCTATCAATAATTACCTTAAATGTAAATGGGTTGAATGCCCCAACCAAAAGACAAAGATTGGCTGAATGGATACAAAAACAAGCCCCCATATATGCTGTCTACAAGAGACCCACCTCAAAACAAGAGACACATACAGACTAAAAGTGAAGGGCTGGAAAAAAATATTTCATGCAAATGGAGACCAAAAGAAAGCAGGAGTCGCAATACTCATATCAGATAAAATAGACTTTCAAATAAAGGATGTGAAAAGAGACAAAGAAGGACACTACATAATGATCAAAGGATTAATGCAAGAAGAAGATATAACAATTATAAATATATATGCACCCAACATAGCACCACAATACATGCGGCAAATGCTAACAAGTATGAAAGAGGAAATTAATACTAACACAATAATAGTGGGAGACTTTAATACCCCACTCACAACTATGGATAGATCAACTAAACAGAAAATTAACAAGGAAACACAAACCTTGAATGACATAATGGACCAGCTAGACCTGATTGATATCTATAGGACATTTCACCCCAAAACAATCAACTTCACCTTTTTCTCAAGTGCACACGGAACCTTCTCCAGAATAGATCACATCCTGGGCCATAAATCTGGTCTTGGAAAATTCAAAAAAATTGAAATCATTCCAGTCATCTTTTCTGACCACAGTGCAGTAAGATTAGATCTCAATTACAGGAAAAAAATTGTTAAAAATTCAAACATATGGAGGCTAAATAACACGCTTCTGAATAACCAACAAATCATAGAAGAAATCAAAAAAGAAATCAAAATATGCATAGAAATGAATGAAAATGAAAACACAACAACCCAAAACCTATGGGACACTGTAAAAGCAGTGCTAAGGGGAAGGTTCATAGCATTACAGGCTTACATCAAGAAACAAGAAAAAGAAAAACCAAATAAATAACCTAACTCTACACCTAAAGCAACTGGAGAAGGAAGAAATGAAGAACACCAGGGTTAGAAGGAAAGAAATCTTAAAAATCAGGGCAGAAATAAATGCAAAAGAAGCTAAAGAGACCATAGCAAAAAATCAACAAAGCTCAAAGCTGGTTTTTTGAAAAAATAAACAAAATGACAAACCATTAGCAAGACTCATTAAGAAACAAAGGGAGAAGAACCAAATTAACAAAATTAGAAATGAAAATGGAGAGATCACAACAGACAACACTGAAATACAAAGGATCACAAGAGACTACTACCAGCAGCTCTATGCCAATAAAATGGACAACTTGGATGAAATGGACAAATTCTTAGAAAGGTATAACCTTCCAAAACTGAACCAGGAAGAAATAGAAGATCTTAACAGACCCATCACAAGCAAGGAAATTGAAACTGTAATCAAAAATCTTCCAGCAAACAAAAGCCCAGGACCAGATGGCTTCACAGCTGAATTCTACCAAAAATTTAGAGAAGAGCTAACACCTATCTTACTCAAACTCTTCCAGAAAACTGCAGATGAAGGTAAGCTTCCAAACTCAATTCTATGAGGCCACCATCACCCTAATCCCAAAACCAGACAAGATGCCACAAAAAAAGAAAACTACAGGCCATATCATGATGAAACATAGATGCAAAAATCCTAACAAAATTCTAGCAAAACAGAATCCACAAACATATTAAAAAATTTCATACACCACGACCAATGGGCTTATCCCAGGAAATGCAAGGATTCCTTTAATATCTGCAATCAATCAATGTATACACCACATTAACAAATTGAAAGATAAAAACCATATGATTTTCTCAATAGATGCAGAGAAAGCCTTTGACAAAATTCAACACTCATTTATGATTAAAACTCTCCAGAAAGCAGGAATAGAAGGAACATACCTCAACATAATAAAAGCTATATATGACAAACCCACAGCAAGTATCACCCTCAATGGTGAAAAATTGAAAGCATTTCCCCTGAAATCAGGAACAAGACAAGGCTGCCCACTCTCACCACTACTGTTCAACATAGTGTTGGAAGTTTTGGCCACAGCAATCA
The DNA here is from genome assembly GCF_019320065.1 of Cervus canadensis. Lineage (NCBI taxonomy): Eukaryota > Metazoa > Chordata > Mammalia > Artiodactyla > Cervidae > Cervus > Cervus canadensis. The sequence continues at coordinate 70,578,586 of NC_057387.1, forward strand.
GAGCAGAAAAAGAAGTAAAAGGAATCCAGATAGGAAAAGAAGAAGTGAAACTCTCACTGTTTGCAGATGACATGATCCTCTACATAGAAAACCCTAAAGACTCTTCCAGAAAATTACTAGAGCTAATCAATGAATATAGTAAAGTTGCAGGATATAAAATTAACACACACAAAATCCCTTGCATTCCTATATACTAACAATGAAAAAACAGAAAGAGAAATTAAGGAAGCAATACCATTCACCATTGCAACAAAAAGAATAAAATACTTAGGAATATATCTACCTAAAGAAACAAAAGACCTATACATAGAAAACTATAAAACACTGATGAAAGAAATCAAAAGAGGACACAAACAGATGGAGAAACATACCATGCTCATGGATTGGAAGAATCAATATTGTCAAAATGGCTATTCTACCCAAAGCAACCTATAGATTCAATGCAATCCCTATCAAGCTACCAACGGTATTTTT